>NW_027514441.1:0-97500 GCF_048772815.1 Callospermophilus lateralis | reverse complement strand
ATTGAGGTGTACAATGTGAGGTCCATATGTGTTTGGACTCTCAACTAGGGCTGCCAAGTCTTTAAGAATTAAATCATGTGATATCCTGGCTCAGAATCCCCGAGCTCTGTGGAAAGCCATCCTGGGCCTAGATCTCAGTTTCCAAAGGCGATTCTCACGTGTGGCCTAGTAAAATCCCAAGAGAACTCACGACAATACTTCTCTGAGGTCAGATCCAGAACTCATTCTTTAAGGGGAATCACACCAGAGTTCAAGCCCAGGTGATCCCAGTCATCTTTTCCAACTACCACACAAATTACCACAATTAAAACAAGAACACTCCCATATGGCCCTCATCTTCTTTCATATTGACACTCATCATAATTTTGCTGGAGGTTTCCATGAGGGGAGCAGACCAAGACAGTGTTCAAAATAAGCTCCTTTGACCCTCATTTGCCTATAGTAAAGGTGGCCTGGACACCCATCCTGTGAACCAGGAGTGATCAAATAGGCCTGCCATTAATACCGCTCCAATTCTCCAATTTGAGGCCTACTGACTGTTTGGTTTAGATTCTTTATGTGAATTTTAGTCATGAAATAACCAAGCACCTATGGGCTAGCCTCTGCAGGTTTTGAAGAACTCATTTGACCCAAGGATCCCTATTTTCACTTGATGGAGTTCAGGAACCTTACAGAGGAAGTCGAGAGACTTCATCCCAATGGCTGCTCTTTCTGCCATTTTTCCTTTGGATGCAAACATGGGAACTTTCTTTAGATCCATCAGGTGCTGAGAATCTAAGCCTCAGCCACACACAGGGCCAGGGGGCTGATTCAGTCACATCCCTTTTCAAAGCACTTAAGAAAAGAGCCACAGGTATGCCCAATCATTTCCATTTGAAAACTGTTTTCTTCATTCTTCACAAAGGGGTGGCCAGATGCAAAGAACTTCCTGACATTCAGAGCAACAGAACAATAGGTAAGCAAAAGGCCCAAAGCAGGGTTTCTCCTCTGAGACTTTCCTCGTCACACTGATATCTGAGTTTTCTGAGATGCTCGCCATCACCTACAGCTATCCAGTACATGGCCATGTCACAGAGCTTGGAGGTGGTACATATCTTGGACACAAAACCATGGGCCTATTTTTGAAATTGGCCGGAATTCAGGACGAAAATAGAAACTTAGGAAGGTAGCAGGTGTTGCTCATCGATAAGGCAAGCTACAGTCCATTCATAAACGGGGCAATATGAATGCTGAGAAGCTTTCTACTAGACACGACACATCCATTGATGAATTCTCTTTTCTAATGTCTACAACCACGGAAACAGTGGAATACACAGACATAGAAACACTCGCCCTGTGAAAAGACTTACTAGAAACAGTCCACTTCAAATGAAACAAACCCACTGTCCTACCTATTCTCAGAAAATGAGACAAAACCACAAACCCACAACCACACCCACAAAGGCACCTCCTTCCCCTAAGTAGGTCTTTGACTATCCGGAGTGTCCTCTGACTTGTAGGCCATAATACGTTCCCCCGAAATGGCCTGTCCTGTCTCAGATCTGGTCTCCTTGGCAAACTCTGTGAACTTCTCAGGAGCCAACGGTGAGCCACTAACGACTTTCTCAAGAAAAGCCCCGCTTCCGAGCTTTCCTGGCATTTGGCCTTCTCACGTCTGAAGGTACCAAGAAAGACTGACTGCATTTAGTAAATCCAAACAAGTGAGACCATAGGGACTGGGACTGGGACTGGCTCTGGGTGCCTGGCTTCCTGGATCCAAAGTTCAGAGAGTTCCATCACCATGGAAGTGAGGTGAGGTCACTTCCTTCCTGAACTGAATGAGGTCCCTGTCTTGGCAACCACTTTGTCTTAACTGTTACTTCCAAGGGTCCCATGAGATTGAGGCTGCCCCTACTTCCTGTGACACTTTCACAAGTTAGAATGGTATATCAACCATAGGCACCCAGGAATAGATCTCCACACAGGCCTGTTTTGGTCCATGTTCTCTACATTAAGAAGAGAATCTGATTCAGACACAACCTTTTATCCTGACCGGGTTGTTTGCCATGGAAGATGACTTTTGGTCTCTCAGGTCCTTCATAGCTGCCTACATCTTCTCCAGGGATCATTTCTGCATGGGCCTTTGAGGTTATCAGCAGGTGGAAGTTTCCCTACATTTCTGTATTGTAAAATCAACTCTTTCCCTGCTCTTCTATAAAGTTAGATTGAGGGAATAGTGTATGATTATGGTTAAAAACATGTTTGATTTGGGTTAGAAATCATTGTGCTGGATGAATAATGGTATTGGGAACCTGCTATGTGTATAAGAATATATAGGTGTAATATATGTATGAAAAAAGAAATCTAAGTATGATTTGAAGGCCAGAAGGGCATTGGGCCCTTGATTGGAATACGCAGCATTGAATTACGTTCTGCAGAGATGTCTCAGATAAATCGATATACAATGGCATAGGACCTTGTACTTTGCATGAATTAATGTAGAAGGAACATCCAGTCAAAAAGGGATAGTCGGTAGTGAAAGGTTAATAAAATAGGTACTTGCTATTTCCTGTTTTTCTGTATGCTTAAAAAAACACTGTTGAAATCTTGAGAAACGTTTGCTAATCTTGTTCTAGAATGTACTGTTCCCAACTGCCAAACTGCAGAATGTACTGCCTCACTCGGTGTCACGCGAACCGCCCACTCACCCTTACACATCAGTAAACTTCCCTCCCTTCCCTCTCCAAGGAATGTATGTAAGCTCTGCATAAGCTGTTCTCAGAGCTCTCTGATCTATTTAAGTTAGCTGTGAGCCCCAGCAAGCTGGACCCAAAATAACCCTTTGCTGTTGCATGAGACAGTCTCTTGGTAGTCTCTTCCTCCAACACTCACCTGACCTTTACATATTGAGGTTCCACCGAGTTCCGGCAGTGGCGGATGAGAGACCCCAACGGGCTCCTCTCGGAGCAAGTAAGGCGCCTCTTTCTGGTTTCAGGTGTCATGTTAGGGCTTGGCAAAATTGCTGGCGATGAAGAGCCTGGGGTCTCTCCGACGGTGGCTGAGAGACGTGTCACAGAGACATAGGGCACCTCCCTGGGGGACCCCGCAGAGGACTCGGAGAATCAAGGAACAATTGCTTCATCGACTCAGTGATATTTTCTTTTAGATTCGGTATTGGCATCCTATCGGGTTTTGCCGGCTACGCATTCCTGGTCTCAGTGTTGGATGTCCATTGCCTGTCTTTATGGTCTTGTCTTATCTGTGTCATGTGTCTTTGCTTTTACTGTTTGTGTACCTTTCATTATGGGACAGAGCACTTCAATGCCTCTGTCCCTGACCCTTGATCACTGAACCAAAGTCCGCTTAAGGGCTCAGAATCTTTCTTTTTTTAGTAAAACGCTGGACCTGGCAGACTCTCTGTGCCTCAGAATGGCCCATCTTTGGAGTCGTATGGCCCCAAGAAAGATCTTTCTACTTCCCACTAATTTAAAAAGTCAGAGATATTGTCTTTCAGCCAGGGCCACATAGCCATCCTGATCAACAGCCATATATCTTAACTTTGCAGGACCTCTGCAAATCTCCTCCTCCATGGGTGAAGCCTTTCCTTGCCCATGCCTCTGCTCATACTCCTTCCCACATGATCTCTCAAACCCTCACCTCTTCCTCCTCCTCCACCCTCTGTTTTCCCTGAGTCACAAGATTTGACTCTACTGGACTCTTCCTCCTCTCCTTATCCCCTGCCCTTGTCCCCTAACACACAACACCCTCTAAGTGATTCCCCTGCTGCTGACTAAGCCTCTCTACCATTGGAGGAAGCTAAGCTGGTAATAGGATCTGATAATGGACCGATGTTCATGGCCCAGGTAATTCAGGGGTTAGCCAGGAACCTGGGGATTAATTGGAAGTTATATTGTTCTTATAGACCCCAGAGTTCAGGACAAGTAGAAAGAATGAATAGAACCAATGAAGAGACCTTAACGAAATTAAGCTTAGAGACCAGCATAAAAGATTGGACTGTCCTCCTGACTTATGCAATGTTTCATGCAAGAAAAAATCCTTCTGTTTCTTTGAGTAACCTTACCCCCTGAGAAATTCTATATGGTGGCCCTCGTCCAGTAAGGGTCCTAAGCCCAACTGTAAGACCTAAGGATCCTTTCCACACCCTCTTGCTTGACAGACTTAAAGCTCTTGAAAGAACTCAGTGATACCTGTGAAAATAGCTGCCCACTGCGTAACAAACTGTGTACCAGGGGATTCCACATCCATATCAAATAAGAGACTTCATGTATGTAAGATGACATCAGGTGTCATCCCTGGAACCCAGCTGGAAAGGACCATAACAGGTGCTACTTATAACACCTACAGTGGTAAAGGTATACAGAATCACTTCTTGGATCCATGCCTCTCATCTCAAGCCTGCTCCTTGTCCAGAATCTTTCTGGAAACTGGAAAAGACTGGTAACAGTTTCAAATTGTGTATTCGCCATGTGGATAAGGTTATATACTCTCCCCTTGGCCACAAGTAGTCCTAACCCTCATCAGCCTGTTAAGCAGCGATGGGTGATCACAAATCCTACTGGAAAAGAGTATAATCTATCTCGCATACAGCCCCCTTAGGGACCTGGTGGCCATCTCTCCACCCAGACATTTGTCACCTGGCCATAGGTTTTTTCTATTGGGATATCCCTGATGAAGAAAATCCCACTAAAATACCATTAAATCCCTTCTGTACCATAGATAATGGAAACAAACATTATGGATGTAGGGACACGCGAGCCAGATGCAGGTTGGCTAGCCTAGATTACTTGTTTGCCCGGGAAACTATCAAAGCCACAAACAGTAACGGCTGTGTGGGGGAAAAACCGACTTCTTCTGTATGTCATGGAGATGTGAGCATACAGAGGCTGCCTGATGGAACCCCAATACTTCATCAAATTCAGTACACAGCATTGGCCATATTACCAAGTAGACAACAGAAAAAGGATGGCCCCCAGAGGGGTCTCTAGATCCTCAAATTTTGCGTGACCTTTTTAACTTCTGCAAGTGCTCAAAAGGGTGAAAGGAGATTCCCCTCTGTGGAAGCCCTTTCCCTCCTTCACTCACATCCTGAACTATGCTTCTCCAATAGATTTTTATCCTCAGCCTTCTGCTCCAGACTCTCTGCTGTCACTCCCACCTCAGCAACCTGATTTCTCCCCTCCAATTACTAGATCAGAATCCCAAACCTCCACCAGTTCTCAGACAATTGCCCGCTTGTGAGGTAGCAGGTACTGAGGTACCCCTCCACCCACTCACTCCTCTCTCTTCCTGTCAGTGCCCACACCGGGTCCCACCAGGTCCTCTTTCCAGCTAACCCAAAGCTCAAATGAGCTGAGGAGAGCTCTCAGACCCTTATCCAAGATGTAATATAAATGGCCATTAAAGTTGCTTTGTCATCACTGAAAACAGGTTACTAAAATTTAAAGTCCCTCACAGAATTTTGGGATACTCACTCCCGTTTTCTGCTCTGCTCTACCTGTTCTACTGCTCAAGTTTTTTGCTAGGAAATTCCCAAACACCTTTGCAATTATTCTTTTACATCTCTCTTTTTCCTCATTCTCAGATCCTCGGAGCTTCTCTCAGCCCCACCTTCCCCGTATTCCCCCTCTGTACCAGGCCCACAGAAAAGTCTTAAATGTCCTTCTCCAGAAGTCTTCACCATGGCTGACTTTAGAACTTTCAGCATAGAGTTTCTATAAAGAGTTCAATGTAGATAAACTTTCTCTTTTTGTATTGCCCTGTTATACTTGGCCACTGGCTAAAAAACTCAGTACTTCTAAGCTAGACAACCCCTAACTAGTTTTTCACAAAATATGTGAACAAGTCCTCTGGCCTTCAGCTGGGGCTTCACAGAAATGGCCACATTTCTAAGATAAAGAAATTACCAACTGGGCTCCGTTGTAACAGCTGGCAGGGGGAAAATAAGAAAGGGAATAAAAAGCTCTCCTCCTCCCAGGTGTCCTTGAAAATTTAACTTGCCCAGAACAGAGGAAAAATAAGAAACATATACTGCTTTTTTGAACTTCTGCAGACTGTAAACTTCTGAGCCCCATCCCTTATATGTTGGGTACACAATTCTGAAACTACCTAAACTTGAGTTTCAGGGGATTAATTGATTACAACAGAAGCAATGCCCTCTGAATCCAGTTGCAACAATATAGGACTGTTTCCCTGTCTTCAGTGCTATCTTAGGTGCCTTGCCTTGTCTGTCCCTACAACAGCATAATTCTATATACTTAAACATTGTTTATGTTTTCATGAAATGGTCAACAGATGTGATTATTTTGAAATGTTGCAGATGTTTCCCAGAAAGCTCTATCATGACGCAGGTTCGTTTGAAGATCAAATAGGGGCGGCATACAACCGGTTCCACTGGGAACTTGTATCCCTCACTTTAGCCATCCTATTAGGAATAGGAGTTGCTGCACGGTTGGGCACAGGAACCACTGCCATTGTCCATGGGACACAACAAATGACCCAATTAGAAGAAGCAATAGAGCAAAACTAAGATATTAGAAACCACCATCAGAGCTTTGCATGAATCTTTAACCTCTCTCTCTGAAGTTGTTTTAAAGAACAGTTGAGGGTTGGACCTCCTCTTCATTAGAGAAGGGGGCCTTTGTGCTGCATTGAGGGAAGAATGTTGTTTTTATGCTGACCATACTGGAGTTGTAATAAAATCTATGAGTAAATTTAAAAGACACCTTGAAGAGCATCAACAAGAGAGAGAGGCCCAAAAAGGGTGGCTTGAGTCTTGGTTCACACACTCCTCCTGGTTAACTACGTTTTTATCAACCCTGGCCGGTCCAATAATAATCCTCATATTATTGCTAACTATAAAATCCTGTTTGCTCAACCGTGTAATTTCTTTTCTCCAGGCTCAAATTGGACGAGTTAAACTTATGGTAATACCCCACTAGCAGACATAGAATGTGACACCCTCCAATGATCATTTTTATGATTAAAAGTAGCCAGAAGAAGAAGTGGGGAATTAAAGGTTAATAAAATATGTACTTGTCACTTCTTGTTTTTCTGTATGCTTAACAAAACACTATTGAAATCTTGAGAAATGCTTGCAAATCTTGTTCCCAGAATGTTCTGTCCCCAACTGCCCAACTGCAGAATGTACTCCCTCACCCAGTTGAATGCAAACCACACACTCACCCTGACCCATCAATAAAATTCCCACCCTGCCCTCTCCAGGGAAAGTATATAAGCTCTATTTAAGCTATTCTCAGGGCTATCTGCTCTATTCAAGTGATCTCTGAGCCCCAGCATGCTGGACACCCAAAAAACCCTTTGATGTTGCAAGAGATAGTCTGTTGGTGGTCTCCTCCTCTGAAGCTCGCCCCACATTTACTTTGATGATTGAATGTAGAAGAGAACATTCAGTCAAAAACGATAGTCTGTAGCATTAGGAAGATAGTCAGTACTTTTATGAAGAAGGGTGAGTATAGGAATTGGAAAAAAAGTTCTTTAGCAATAGGGTTTCGATTAGAGAGTGAATGTAAATGTCAGCACAGGTGAAGAGTCAGTCACAATGATGAACTGGGGAAAATATGTAGGAAAGCAGATATCAATAGAGACATTATGAAAACAGGCAAAGTATAAAGTGAGTGATAGGATTAGATATTTTGAACAGGATTGAGTTTACATATATAATCTTAGGAAGAAACAAATATGTAGTCACAATTAGGATTGACATTTGAGAGCATTAGGCAAATTTCAGGTGGATGAATATTTCTCAGAATAATCTTGTAAATAGTTGATTATAAATCCACATAATAAACATGAATGAATTTAGGGAGTGTATATAAGACACATATATTTCATATTTTGAAAAATTTGGAGAGTGTATATATATATATATATATATATATATATATATATATATATATATATACAAAACACACACACAGACAAAAAAGTAGCAAAATATATGTCATTCAAAATTCATTATAAAATATATATCATCCACAGATCTAAAAATATTAATTTTACTGAACATGGATTTATGTATAATGCTGTTCAAATAGCAAGCTCAACCATAGGTTGAATATCCAATTCCAACAAGTTTAGTAGGAGTGATCTCTTCTAACAATTTGTATCTGCCAAGTCAGCCACCTCACACGAATGTACGTGTGGTACCAGGGAGGAATCTATATGTGCATATAAGAATACAGAGAAAGGGAGACAGGAATTCACATATTTGTTAACCTTAAAAATACATGGACAACTATTTCAACAATAAATTGACTAGATTCATAACTCCAACTCTGTATCATGCAAAAGAAAAGTACAACAATACACCAGGCCTACTCTGAACTGCTTGTATTTCGATTCTGTTTGGGTTATTTTTCTCCATCATATTAGAATTAGTAGTCAGAGTCTGGTCGGGTATGGGTTAGAGTCAGGGATTCAGTATTTTGAATGGAAAATAGAAAACTGAATCCAATGTTTATGCAAATATATGCTACAGAAATTTCTTCCCACTCTCCTCCAGAACAATGCCTTGACATTACCTTCGCCCCAAGTAAGACACAATTAGAAGAGAAGAGTTAGAAAATCTGTGAATACCTATCAGGAATGGAAAATGCTCCAGATTTCACATCTTTGGAGGCGGTAGAGGAGTTTCCAAAAGTAAGGGACAGGGTAAACACTCCACAAATATGTAGCTCTGCTGGCCTAAAGACTTTTTGAGAATCTGCCTTTAAGGTTGGGCACTTAAAATATATGTTGTTTTCAGGAGCTTTAGCTTTATTTGTAGTGAGACAATCAAAGATCGATCTGCATCTATGTGACCTGGAGGACATGGTTATTTATTTTTCAAAAAAAATGAGGCAGCAGTGCTGAATTCTCTCTTTGTAGGTAAACTGTGGCCACTGAGGGCTAAGTGTCTCCCCGTGTGGACTGTGAAACAACTTGGTCATCCTCCAATTATCGTGGTGTTTCTTGCTGCTGCACTGGGAGTTTGGTATTTGCTTCATTAAATACAACGAGTTCAAATGGGAAACAGTGCTGAAGGGAGTTCTGTCAGCTGTGGTGTGCAGGGTCTCCAGGAGAATGCACCAACCAGGGTTCTATCCCACGTAGCTTGCCCCCTTGACAATAGCAACATGATTCTGAACATTGCCCTAAAACCTCTCCATATAAAAATATGCCTTTACGTATATGGGTCTGATGGCTGCACCATGTCAGTCTCAAGCCATTTGGAAGCCAATGGAAGATCCACATGGCCCCAACACAGATGTTTTATCACTCACTTGCGTAACACTTCTCTAGGCCCACTACTCACTAGGCTTCTACTTACCAGCATCTCTGTTCTACACCATTTTCCTGAAACCCAGTCAATCAAGGCCCTGTCTGGTATATTCATGATAATCAACAGGACATCGAAGGTCCTCCAGTGACATCTGGTCATGGGAATTTTAAAAATTTCATGGTAATTATCTAGCAATTTTTCACGGATGAAGTTGGAGGCACTGTGGTTTGCAATTCATTCAGGAACCATTAAAGGGTTAGGAAGCTAATTTCAGGGAAAGCTCTGGAGCACTCTCACAGGCAAGGCTACCCAAAGAGTGGCCAAAAAGTCACATGAAGCGAGGCCAATTGAGGTCTATAAAGCGAGGTCCATGTGTGTTTTGAATCTCAATAATGCATGCCAAGTCTTTCAGAATAAAATCATGTAATATCCTGGCTGAGATTCCCAGTGTTCTGTGGAAAGCCAACCTGTGCCTAGATCTCAGGTTCCAATGGCAACTTCATGCCTGGCCTCCTAAAATCCCAACACAATTCATGGCAATACTTCTCTCAGGTAAGTTCCAGAACTCAGTCTATAAGGAGAATCACACCAGAGTTCAAGTCCAGGTGGACCCAGACAACTCTTCCAACCTCGACTCAAATGAAAACAATTAAAACCAAAATACTCCCTCATGGCCCTATTCTTCTTCCATATAGACACTAATCATAACCTCTTCCTGGAGTTTTCCATGAGTTGTGCAGCCCAAGAGAATGTCCAAAATAAGCTTCTTGCACCTCTTTTGCCTAACTTCAGGGTGGCCTGGGCACCCTACCTGTGAATCAGGAGTGATCAAATAGGCCTGCCCTTAATACTGCTGCGCTTATCCAATTTGAGGCTCTCTGACTGTGGGGTCTAGATTCTTTATGTGAATTGGAGTCATGAGAAAAGCCAAGACAGTGTCCAAAATCAGCTCGCTTGCCCCTCATTTGCCTAAAGTCAGGGTGGCCTGGACACCATTTCTGTGAAAGAGGAGTGATCAAATAAGCCTGCCGTTAATACTTCTGTGTTTCTCCAATTTGACGCCTACTGATTTCAGGTATCAATTCTTTATGTGATTTGGAGTTATGCGAAAACCCAAGCACCTCTGCAGGGAATTGAAGAACTCATTTGACCCAAAGAATCCCTATTCTCACTTGATGGAGTTCAGGAAATTAACAGAGGAAGGCAAGAGACTTCTTCCATAATGAATGATTTTTTTTTTTGCCATTATGGTTTTGGACGCACACATGGGACCATTCTTTAGATCCATCAGGTGCTGAGAATCCAAGTCATAGACACAAACATGGCCAAGAGACTAATTCAGACACATCCCTTCCCAAAGCAATTAAGCAAAGAGCCACAGGTGATGACATTCATTTCCATTTGAAAACTGTTTACTTCAGGCTTCACAAAGTGGTGGATTGAGGCAAAGAACTTCCTGACATTCAGTGTAAAACAACAATAAGTAAGCAAAAGGCCCAAAGCAGGGTTTCTCCACTGAGACTTTCCTGGTCACACCGATATCTGCGTTTTCTGAGATGCTCGCCATTCTCTTCAGCTAACCAGTACATGGCCATGTCACAGAGTTTGGAGGTGGTACATATTTTGGACACAAATCCATGAGCCTATTCTGGATAGTGGCCAGAATTCAGGAAGAAAACAGCAACTTAGAAAGATAGCAGGTGTTGCACATCAAAAAGACAAGCTGCACTCCATTCATATATTGGGCAGGTTGAATTATGGGAAGATTTACACTAGACAGTACACATCCATTAATGCATTCTCTTTTCCAATATCTACAACAACGGACACAGTGGGATACACAGACATAGAAACACTTGCCTTGTCAAATGACTTACTAGAAACTGTCCACTCCAAACCAAACTAACCGCCTTTCCCATCTATTCTCAGAACATGAGACAAAACAATAAACCCATACCCACTCCCACAAAGGCACCTTCTTCCCCCAATTAGGTCTGTGACTATCCAGATTGTCCTCTGACAGGTGGGCCATACTATGTTCCCCTGAAATGGTCCGTCTTCTCTAAGATCTGGTGAAATATAAGTATGAAAACAGAAATCTAGGTATGATTTGAAGCCCAGAAGGGTTTTTCCCTTGATTGGGATACTTAGCTTTGAATTATGCTCTGCAAAGTTGTCTCAGATAATTCGATATACAATGGCATAGGACCTTTTACCTTGGATGATTGAATGTAGAAGAGAACATCCAATCAAAAAGGGATAGTTGGTAGGATTAGGAAGATAGTCGGTAGGTTTAGAAAGAAGAGTGAGTATAGGATTTGGACCAAAAGTTCTTTAGCAATAGGGTTTCGATTATAGAGTGAATGTAAATGTCAGCACATATGAAGTGTCAGTCACTAGGATCAACTTGGGAAAATATGTAAAAAAGCAGATATCAATAGAAACATTATGAAATCATGCAAAGTATAAAGTGAGTGATAGGATTAGACATTTTCAACAGGGTTGAAGTTGAATGTATAAATTAGGAAGAAACAAATATGTAGTCACCAATAGGATTGACAATTGACAGCATTAGGCAACCTGGACATGGATGTTTTTAGTAATCCATGTACACTTTACATTTAGGCTTTGGTACAATCATAAATGTGACCTTTACATTTTTTTGTCCAGAATATTACTTTGATTAAATGTATATGTACATCAGGTGACATGAGTATGTCTTCCACCATTTCTGCGAGCAATATATTGAAGATGTAAAATTAGAATCGGGGGTACAAAGAGGTGTACCCTGTGTCTATGAATATAGAGATAAAGCATGAATAGACCCTAATGTGAATAAATAATATAACTTTTTTCAACTTTGAAAAATGAATTGATCTAATATCTGAAAAATTACAGGAAATTGTATATTGATATACAATCATTCATTCCAAGCAGTTATACATCTAATGGTAATATTCGTGTTTTGGTTTATCATGAAGAGTGTGTGAGTTTTGCTTCAAAAGTGACTTTGGAAATCGAAAATAATGTGTTTGGAAAGAAGACTCATGAAAATACCAGTAAAGAAACCCTGACAATACATGTGTTCTGAAGCAAAAAGTGATTAAATTTGAAACAAATGCCTATAAATTTGTGAACTTGTGGATGAAATGTATATCCTATGATGTGCAAAAACTGAAGAAATAAAAATGTACCAGTGTCGAATACAAATGAATAAAGAATTACATATCATGTCCCATAGGAATCTACTTGCATTGATGTTAGACTGGGTCAGTTACTGTAGAATAATTAGGATTTGTATGCATCATTCCCTGAAGTTAGTTTGCAGTACTAGGAAACAAATATGTATTTCAGGTGGATGAATATTTCTGAGAATAATCTTGTGAAATGTTGATTAAAAATCTACATACATGAACATGAATGAATTTAGAGAGTGTATATTAGACACATATATTTCATATTTTGAAAAATCTGGAGAGGGTATACACACACACACACACACACAACTAAAAAACACTCACAGACATTAAAAAGTAGCAATATAAATGCCAATCGAAATTCATCAGTAATTATATATCATCCACAGATGCAAAAATGTTTATTTTACTGAACATGAGTTTATGTATAATGTTGTTCTACTAGGACGCTCCCAATAGGTTGAATTTTCAGTTCCAACAGCGTTTAGGAGGAGTGATCTCTTCTCACAATTTGTATCTGCCAAGTCAGCCACCTCACAAAGATGTACGTGTGATACCTGGTAGGATTCTATATATGCATATAAATATACAAGTGTGAATAGGCTAAAGAGAAAGGGAAACATGAATTCTCATATTTGTTAACTTTAAAAACACATGGAGATCTTTTTCTATTAAACACTGACCAGATTTATAACTCCTACCTTGTATAATGCAAAATGCAAGTCCAACTATACAACATGCCTCCAATGAACTGCTTGTATTTCTATAGGTTTGTGTTATTTTTCTCTATCATATTAGGATGAGTTGTCTGAGTCTAGTAGGTATGGGTTAGTGTCAGGGATTCAGTATTTCAAAAGGAAAATTGGAAATTGAATCCAATTTGTATGCAAATATATGCTGCACAAATATCCTCCCACTCTCATCCAGAACAATGCCTTGAAATTACCTTCACCCCAAGTAAGACACAGTTAGAGGAGAATAGATAGAAAATCAGTGAATACATATCTGGAATGGAAAATGCTCAGGAGTTCACAACCTTGGAGGTTGTAGAGGAGTTTCCAAAAGTAAGGGACAGGGTAAACACTCCACAAACATGGAGCTCTGCTGGCCTAAAAACTGTTAGAGCAACTGCCTCTAAGTTTGGGAACGTGAAAATTATGTTGTTGTCAGGAGAATTGGCTTCCTTTGTAGTGAGACCATCAAAGCTGGGTCTGCCTCTATGTGACGTGGAGGACATGGTATCTTATTTTCCAATGAACAAGAGGTAGCAGTGTTGATTTTCTTCTTTTTAGGTAAACTGTGGCCTCTGGGGGCTAAGTGTCTCCCCGTTGGACTGTGAAGCCATTTGGTCCTCCTCCACTTTTTGTGGGGTTTTTGCTGCTGAACTGGGAGTTTGGTATTTGCTTCATGAAATTCAAGGAGTTCAACTGAGACACAGTGCTGGAGGGAGTTCTGCCATGTGCGGTGGTTCAGAGTCTGCAGAAGAACGCACCAACCACGCTTCTATCCCTCAAATCTTGCCACATTGCATCCTTGTCCATAGCAACCTGATTCTGAACATTGCCCTGAATCCTCTTCATATAACAAGATGCCTTTAATTACAAGGGTCTGCTGGCTGCTTCATGTAATCCACAAGTTATTTGGAAGCCAATGGAAGATCCACATTGCTCCAACAGAGATGTTTTATCACACTCCTGCCCACCAAAGCTCTAGGCCCACTTCTCAGCAGGCTGCAACTTTCTGGCACCTCTGTTCTACACCATTTTCATGAAACCCAGTCAAGCAAGGCACTGTCTGGTACATCCATGATCAGCAACAGGACATCCAAAGGTTCTCCAGTGCCACCTGGTCATGGGAATTTCAAAAATTTCATGGTATTTATTTAGACATTTTTCAAGGATGAAGTTGGAGGCACTGTGGGTTTCAATTCATTCAGTAACCAGTAAATGGTGAGCAAGATTATTTCAATGAAAGCTCTGGAGAACCCTCACAGGCAAGGCTTCCCAAAGAATGGCCAAAAGGTCACATTAAGCCAGGCCCATTGAGGTCTACAATATGAGGTCCATGTGTGTTTTCACTCTCAACTATGGCTGCCAAGTCTTTCGAATGAAATCATGTGATATCTTGGCTGAAATTCCCAGAGCTCTGTGGAAAGCCACTTTGGGGCTAGATCTCAGTTTCCAAGGGTGACTCTCATACATGGCCTCTTAAATCACAACACAATACATGGCAATACTTCTCTGAGATCAGTTCCTGAACTCAGTCTATAAGGGGAATCACACCAGAGTTCAAGCCCAGGTAGACCTTGTTATGTCTTCCAACTGTCACACAAATATCCACAATTATATCCAAAACACTTCCACATGGCACTCATCTTCTTCCATTTACACAATCATCATAACCTCTGGCTGGAGGTTTCCATGAGGGGTGCAGCCCAAGACAGTGTCCAATATAACCTCCTTTGCCCCTCTTTTGCCTAAAATCAGGGTGGCCAGGACATCCTTCCAGTGAACCAAGAGTGATCAAATAGGCCTGCCATTAATATGGCACTGCTTCTCCAATTTGAGGCCTACTGACTGTGTGTTTTAGATTCTTTATGCGAATTGGAGTCTTGAGAAAAACCAAGCACTTATGGGCTAGCCTCTGCAGGGTTTTGAGGAACACATTTGAACCAAATGATCACTGTTCTCACATGATGGAGAACAGGACACAGAGGAAAGCGAGAGACTTCATCCACACTGACTGCTCTTTTGTCCATTTTGATTTTGGATGCACACATGGGATCCTTCTTTAGATCCATCAGGTGCTGAGAATCTAAGCCACAGTCTCACACAGGGCCAAAAGACTGATTCAGACACATCCCTTTCCAAAGCAATTAAGCAAAGAGCCACAGGTGATGCCCTTTCATTTCCATTTGAAAACTGTTTCTTTAGGGTCTACAATGGTGTGGCCTGAGGCAAAGGCCTTCCTGACATTCAGGGCAACAGAACAATTGATGAGCAAAAGGCCCAAAGCAGGGTTTCTTCACTTCGAATTTCCTGGTCAAACTGATATCTGAGTTTTCTGAGATGCTCATATTTCTTTCAGCTATCCAGTACATGGCCATGTCACAGAGCTTGGAGGTGGTACATATTTTGGACACAAAACCATGAGCCTATTCTGGAGAGTGGCCAGAATTCAGGAAGAAAACCGGAACTTAGGAAGATTGTTGGAGTTGTCCACCCATAAGTCAAGCTGCAGTCCATTCATAAATTGGGCAGAATTCAGGAAGAAAACAGGAACTTAGGAAGATAGTTGGAGTTGTCCACCCATAAGTCAAGCCGCAGTCCATTCATAAATTGGGCAAGTTGAGTCTAGACAGGACACATCCAATGATTCATTATTTTTCTAATATCTAAAACCACGGACACAGTGGGATACACAGACAAAGAAACACTGGCCTTGTCAAACGACTTACCAGAAACAGTTCACTCCAAACCAAACAAACCGCCTTTCCTACCTATTCTCAGAACATGAGACAAAATCTCAAACCCACACCCACACACACAAAGGAAGTTCCTTCCCCCAAGTAGGTCTGTGACTATTGGGAGTGTCCTCTGACTGGTGGGACAAACTATGTTCTGATGAAATCGCCTGTCCTGTGTCACATATGGTCTCCTTGGCCAAATCTGTGAAGTTGTCACTAGCCAGCGGTGAGCCACTACCTGCTTTCTCAGGAAAGGCCCCTCTTTAGAGCTTTCCTGACATTTGTTCATCCTCACCTCAGTAGGTACCAAGAAAGACTGACTCTGTCCTTGGTAAATCCAAAAAATACGACCACTGGGACTGGGACTGAGACTGGCTCTGGGTGCCTGGCTTCCCGGATTCCAAGTTCAGAGAGTTCCATCACCAAGGAAGTGAGGTGAGATTACTTCCTTCAGGAATTCTTTGAGGTCATTGCCTTGGCAACCACTTTGTCCTAACTGTTGCTTACAATACTCCTATGAGATGGAGGCTGCCCTTTCTTCCTGTGACACTTTTACAAGTTAGAATGGTATATCAACCATAGGGACCCCGGAACAGCTCTCCACACATGCCTGGTTTGGTCTATCTTCTCTACATTAACAAGAGAGAGGCTTATTCAGACACAACCCTTCATCCTGGAAAGGTTGTTTGCGATGGAAGATGACATTTGCTCTCTCAGGTCCTTCATAGCTGCCTACATCTTCTCCAGGGATCAAGTCTGCATGGACATTTGAGGTTCTCAGCAGGAGGAAGATACCCTACATTCCTGTATTGTAAGACGAACTCTGTCCCTGCTCTTCTGCAAAGTTAGATTAAGGTAAGAGTGTATGGTTAGGGTTAATAACATGTTCGATTTGGGTTACGAATCATTGCGAAGGATGATTAATAGTATTGGGAACCTGCGATATTTATAAGATTATAGAGGTGAAATATAAGTATGGAAACAGAAATCTAGGTAAGATTTGAAGCCCAGAAGGGCATTAGGCCCTTGATTGGGATACTTAGCTTATAATTACGTTCTGCACAGATGTCTCAGATAAATCGATAATCAATGGCATAGGACCTTACACCTTGGATGATTGATTTTAGAAGACAACATCCACTCAAATTGAGATAGTCGGTGGGATTAGGAAGGTAGTCAGTAGGTTTAGGAAATAGAGTGAGTATAGGATTTGGGGCAAAAGTTCTGTAGCAATAGGGTTTTTGTTATAGACTGAATGTAAATTTCAGCACATGTGAAGAGTCAGTCACATGATGAACTGGGGAAAATATGTAAAAAGGAAAATATCAATACAGACATTATGAAATGAGGCAATTATACAGTGAGTGATAGGATTAGACATTTTCAATAGGGTTGAGATTGAATACATAATCTTAGGAAGAAAAAAATATGTCGTCACCAATAGGAATGACATTTGAAAGCATTAGGCAACCTGGACATTTATCGTTTTAGTAATCCATGTTCACTTTCCATTTAGGATTTGGTACAATCATAAGTGTGATCTTTGCATTTTGTGCCCAGAAAAATATTGTGATCAAATGTGTATGTAGATCATATGACATGAGTATTTCTTCCACCATTACTGGGAGCAATATTTGAAGACATATAAATTAGTATTGGGGGTACAAAGTGGTGTACCCTGTGTCTTTGAATATAGAGATAATGCATGAATAGACCATACTGTGAATAAATATTATAACTGGTTCCACTTTAAATAATGGATTGAATTGATATCTGAAAATATATAGGAAATCATATATTGACATACAATCATTCACTCCAACCAGTTATATATCTAATGGTAATCTTAGGGTTATTGTTTATCATGAAGTGTGTGTGAGTTTTGTTTCAAAAGTGATTATGGAAATCGAAAATAATATGTTTGGAAAAAAGTCTCATAAAAAGACCAATCAAGAAATATGGAGGAATTCATGTGTTCTGAAGCAGGAAGTGATTGAAAGTGAAACAAGTGCCTATAAATTTTCTAAATTGTGAATGAAATATATATCCTGTTATGTGCATAAACTGATGAAATAGTAATGTACCAGTGTTGAATAAAAGTGAACGTCAAAATACACATCATGTCCAATAGGAATCTACTTGCATTGATGTTAAACTGGGTCAGTTACTGTAGAAATATTAGAATTGCATGCATTATTCACCAAAGAGAGTTTTTTTTTAATTTTTATTTATGGTTGTTCAAAACATTACATAGTTCTTGATATATCATATTTTACACTTTGATTCAAGTGGGTTATGAACTCCCATTTTTACCCTGTATACAGATTGCAGAATCACATCAGTTACACATCCATTGATTCACATATTGCCATACTAGTGTCTGTTGTATTCTGCTGCCTTTCGTATCCTCTACTATTCCCCCTGGCCTCCCCGCCCCTCCCCACTTCTCTCTCTACTCCCTCTACTGTAATAAATTTCTCCCCCTTGTATTATTTTTCCCTTTCCCCTCAATTCCTCTTGTATGTAATTTTGTATAACCCAGAGGGTCTCCTTCCAATTCCATGCAATTTCCCTTCTCCCTCCCTTCCTCCTCTCATCCCTGTTTAATGTTAATCGTCTTGTCATGCTCTTCATCCCTATCTGTTCTTAGTTACTCTCCTTATATCAAAGATGACATTTGGCATTTGTTTTATAGGAATTGTGTAGCTTCACTTAGCATAATCTAGTCTAATGCAATCCATTTCCCTGAAAATTTTATGATATTTTATTTTTCAATGCAAAGTAATAATCCATTGTGTATAAATGCCACATTTTTTTTATCCATTCTTCTATTGAAGGGCATCTAAGTTGGTTCCACAGTCTTGCTGTTGTGAATTGTGCTGCTATGAACATCGATGTAGCAGTGTCCCTGTAGCATGCTCTTTTTAGGTCTTTAGTGAATAGACCAAGAAGGGCAATAGCTGGGTCAAATGGTGGTTCCATTCCAAGCTTTCCAAGAAATCTCCATACTGCTTTCCAAATTGGCTGCACCAATTTGCAGTCCCACCAGCAATGTACAAGTGTACCTCTTTTCCCACATCCTTGCCAGCACTTCTTGTTGTTTGACTTCATAATGGCTGCTAATCTTACTGGAGTGAGATGGTATCTTAGGGTGGTTTTGATTTGCATTTCTCTGACTGCTGGAGATGGTGAGCATTTTTTCATGTACTTGTTGATTGATTGTATGTCCTCATCTGAGAAGTGTCTGTTGAGGTCCTTGGCCCATTTGTTGATTGGGTTATTTGTTATCTTATTGTCTAATTTTTTGAGTTCTTTGTATACTCTGGATATTAGGGCTCTATCTGAAGTGTGAGTAGTAAAGATTTCTTTCCAGTATGTAGGCTCCCTATTTACCTCTTATTGTTTCTTTTGCTGAGAAAAAACTTTTTTAGTTGAGTAAGTCCCATTTGTTGATTCTAGTTATTAACTCTTGTACTATATGTGTCCTATTGAGGAATTTGGAGCCCAACCCCACAGTATGTACATCGTAACCAAATTTTTCTTCTCTCAGACAGTGTGTCTCTGATTTGATATCAAGGTCCTTGATTCATTTTGAGTTAACTTTTGTGCATGGTGAGAAAAAGGGATTCAGTTTCATTTTGTTATATATGGATTTTCAGTTTTCCCAACACCATTTGTTGAAGATGCTATCCTTCCTCCATTGCATGCTTTTAGCTCCTTTATCAAATATAAGATAGTTGTAGTTTTGTTGATTAGTTTCTGTGTCCTCTATTCTGTACCATTGGTCCACCTGCCTGTTTTGGTACCAGTACCATGCTATTTTTGTTACTATTGCTCTGTAGTATAGTTTGAAGTCTGGTATCGCTATACCGCCTGATTCACACTTCCTGCTTAGCATTGTTTTGCAATTCTGGGTCTTTTATTTTTTCATATGAATTTCATGATTGCTTTCTCTATTTCTACAAGAAATGCCTTTGGGATTTTGATTGGCATTGGATTAAACCTATAGAGAACTTTTGTTAATATCGCCATTTTGATGATGTTAGTTCTGCCTATCCATGAACAGGGTATATTTTTACATCTTCTAAGATCTTCTATTTCTCTCTTTAGGGTTCTGTAGTTTTCATTGTATAAGACTTTCACCTCTTTTGTTAGGTTGATTCCCATTTTTTTTTTTTAGGATATTGTGAATGGAGTGGTTGTCCTCATTTCCATTTCAGAGGATTTGTCACTGATATACAATAATGCCTTTGATTTATGCGTGTTGATTTTATATCCTGCCACTTTGCTGAATTCATTTATTAGCTCTTTAGTTTCTTTGTAGAACCTTTTAGGTCTGCTAGGTAGAGAATCATGTCATCTGCAATAGTGATAATTTAAGTTATTCTTTTCCTATTTATATGCCTTTAATTTTTTTCATTTGTCTAATTGCTCTGGCCAGTCTTTTGATAACTATATTGAACAAAAGTGGTGAGAGCAGGCATCCCTGTCTTGTTCCAGATTTTAGAGGGAATGTCTTCTTTTCTCCATTCAGAATGATGCTAGCCTGCGTTTAGCATAGATTGCTTTTACAATATTGAGGAATGTTCCTGTTATTCCTAGTTTTTCTAGAGTTTTGAACATAAAGGGATGCTGTACTTTGTCGAATGCTTTTTCTGCATCTATCTAGATGATAATATGGTTTTTATTTTAAGTCTATTGATGTGGTGAATAACATTTATTGATTTTCGTATATTGAACCCTCCTTGCATCCCAGGGATGAATCCTACTTGATCATGGTGCACATTTTTTTGATATGTTTTTGTATCTGATTTGCCAGAATTTAATTTAAGATTTTTGCATTTAGGTTCATTAGAGATATCGGTCTTTAGTCTTCTTTCTTTGAAGTGTCTATCTGGTGTAGGAATCAGGGTGATATTTGCCTCGTAGAATGAATTTGGAAGATCTCCCTCTTTTTCAATTTTCTGAAATAGCTTTAAAAGTATTGGTATTAGTTCATATTTAAAGGTATTGTAAAACTCTGCTGTATACCCATAAGGTCCTGGGATTTTCTTAGTTGGTAATCTTTGGATGGTTTTTTTTTATTTCCTCAATTGTTATTGGTATGTTTAGGTTGTCTATATCCTCCTAACTCACTCTGGTCAGATCATATGACTTAAGAAATTTTTTGATGCCTTCACTATCTTCTATTATTTTAGAGTATAAGGATTCAAAGTAATTTCTGATTATCTTCTGTATTTCTAAAATATCTGTTGTGATATTGCCTTTTTCATCCGGTATGATAGTAATTTAAGTTCTCTCTCCTCATCGTTAGCATGGCTAGGGGTCTGTCCATTTTATTTATTTTTTCCTCCAATTGGTGTGACGTGTCTACCACGCCCTGGACCCCTGTGGTGTTCTGCCAATCAGTCGCAGGTCTGCCTACCTTGCAGGCGTGGGCGGCGGCACTGCTCTACTCCTACTCCAATTGGAGTGACGTGACTACCACGCCGGCGGGCCGCTGTGCCTGGTCCGCCGGTTGGTCGCAGGTCTGCCTACCTTGTGAGCACGGGCTACAGATCTGTTCTGCCCCTACTCCAA
Organism: Callospermophilus lateralis; assembly: GCF_048772815.1. Classification (NCBI taxonomy): domain Eukaryota; kingdom Metazoa; phylum Chordata; class Mammalia; order Rodentia; family Sciuridae; genus Callospermophilus; species Callospermophilus lateralis. The sequence goes on along the minus strand of NW_027514441.1, from coordinate 75,977 downwards.
ATATGGTAGAGTGTCTGCCGCGCCAGCCGGCCGCTGGGCCTCTTCTTCTGGTCAGGTGCAGGTCTGCTACCTTGCGGGCGCGGGTGGTGGCTCTGCTCTGCCCCTACTCCAATTGGTGTGTCGTGACTACCATGCCGGCAGGTTGCTGTGCCTGTTCTGTGCGTGGGCGAAGGCTCTGCTCTGCCCCTACTCCTATTGGGGTGATGTGACTACCATGCTGGTCACCCACTGGGATTTTACTAGGCGTGGGAGAAGGCTCTGCTCTGCAACTACTACAATTGGGGTGACGTGACTACCACACCTGTGGGTCGCTGGGCCTGTTCTGTGCACGGGCGGCGGCTCTGTTCTGCCTCTACTCCAATTGGGTTGACGTAACTACCATGCAGGTGTGTCACTGGGTCTGTTCCAGTCGCGGGCAGCTTCTCTGCTCTGCCCCTCTGGCTTGATGACAAAGTGAGAGAGACCCGGGTGTTTGTGACTCACTTTCTTCACCAGGAGACCAACTGTTTCTGTCACTGCTGGTATCAATGAAGTTATCTCCTCTGCTGCTTTCTGATGACATCAGAAATTTGCCATGTTGGTATCCCATGTGAAAGGCAGCATTTTGTTCCCTTTTCTGGGTGACCAAAGCAATGAGTGAGTCCTGACCGGCCCTCACAAGCCGTGTCTCAATCCTGTTGCCACTGCCTATGAAGGCTCGGTTGATATTTACCTCCACAGTATTCAGCAAGACCCGGACCGAGAAGCAGTTTCCGCGGGTTCTTTAGCCCTGGGCCAGATCAGTTCCGAGAGGTGGAATTCGGCTGCTCTGGGCTTTGTGTATGTTCTAATAGGAGCAGGCTCCAAGACGGAGTTTCTGCAGGTTCTTTAGCACTGAGCCTGAGTAATTTGTCTGCAACACAAAGGTGAATGGCATCCTGAAATTACCTGTTCTATAGCTGAATGAGCTTCGATCAGTCAAAAACAGGGATGGTGACATCAGCTCTCCAAGATAGTGGCCGCTGGCTTCCTCTGTGGTCTGACCGGTGTGGAGAACCGAATTGGACCGCATCCTTCCCCATCTCAAACAAAGAATTCAGCACTTAGCACAGTGATTGCATACCTGGCAGGAGCCCACAGAATCCACACCTCTGTATATTTGCATTGCTATCTCTTCGTTTCCCAGTGCGCGCCGCAGACTCTAGCCACAGACCGATTTCCTGAATAAGCAGCATGACGCTTCATGCGGACAAATCACTCGTGTTTGAGCTCGCGTAGCTGATCCTTGTGAGATGGAAATATGTCCACTAGGTTTTGGAGCACCCCAATTTTGCTGGAAATTTCTAACAAGATATATTTTAGCCGTTATAACTCGTCATTCTCCCGCACAGTGACGCGGTATATGGGGGTGATGCACTCCCTTCACCACCATCATATGATCCCCCGAAGTTAGTTTTCAGTACTAAGAAACAAATATGTATTTCAGGTGGATGAATATTTCTGAGAATATTCTTGTGAAAAAATGATTATAAATCCACATACATGAATATGAATGAATTTAGGGAGTGTATAATAAGAAAAATATACTTCATATTTTGAAAAATCTGGAGAGTGAATATATATATATATATATATATATATATATATATATATATATATACACTCACAGACATTAAAAAGTAGCATTATGTATGCCAATCGAAATTCACCATGAAATAATATATCATCCATAGATCCAAAAATATTCATTTTAATGAACATGGATTTATGTTGTTCAACTAAGAAGCTCACTCATATGTTGTATTTTCAGTTCCAACAGCGTTTAGTAGGAGTGATCTCTTCTCACAATTTGCATCTGCCAAGCCAGCCACCTCACAAAATGTACGAGTGATACCAGGTAGAATTCTAAATGTGCATATGAAAATACATGTGATGAATAGGCTACAGAGAAAGGGAGACAGTTATTCACATATTTGTTAACTTTTAAAACACATGGAGAACTATTTCAATTAAAATTTGCTAGATTTATAACACCTACCATTTATCATACGAAAGGCAAGTCCAACTATACACCATGCCTCCTGTGAACCTCTTGTATTTCTATTCTGTTTGGGTTATTTTTCTCCACCATATTAGGATTAGAAGTCAAAGTCTAGTAGGGTATGTGTTAGTGTCAGGGATTCAGTATTTTGAATGGAAAATTGGAAAATGTATCCAATGTGTATGCAAATATGTGATACACAAAAAATTCCCACTCTCATTCAGCACAATGCCTTGACATTACCTTCGCCCCACATAAGACACAATTAGAGGAGAAGAGTTAGAAAATCTGTGAATACATATGTGGAATGAAAAATGCTCAGGAGTTCACAAATTTGCAGGTGGTAGAGGAGTTTCCAAAAGTAAGGGACAGGGTAAAAACTCCACAAACATGAAGTTCTGCCAGCCTAACATCTGGAGAAACTGCCTCTGAGGTTGGGCAATGAAATATATGCTGTTGTCAGGAGCATTAGTTTCATTTGTTGTGAGACCATCATAGCTGAGTCTTCATCTATGTGATCTGGATGACATGGATTCTTATTTTCCAATGAACATGAGGCAGCAGTGCTGAATTTTCTATTTGTAGGTAACCTGTGGCCACTGGGGTCTAAATGTCTCCCCTTGTGGACTGTAATTCCATTTGGTCATCCTCCACTATTCGTGGTATTTCTTGCTGCTGCACTGGGAGTTTGGTATTTGCTTCATGAAATACAAGGAGTTCAACTGGGACACAGTGCTGAAGTGAGTTCTGTCAAGTGTGGTGGGTCAGGTTCGTCAGGAGAATGCACCAACCAGGCTTCTATCCCACATAGCTTGCCCCATTTTCCATAGCAACCTGATTCTGAACATTGCCCTAAAACCTCTCCATATAACAATATGCTTTTTCATATAAGGGTCTACTGGCTGCAAAATGTCAGTCACAATCCATTTGGAAGCCAATGGCAGATCCACATGCCCCCACCACAGATGTTTTATTACACACCTGCCATCCACTACTCTAGTACAACTACTCAGCAGGATCCAACTTACTGGCATCTCTGTTAAACACCATTTTCATAAAACCCAGTCAATCAAGGCACTGTCTTGTATACTCATGATCAGCAACAGGACATTCAAATGTTCTCCAGAGCTACCCGGTCATGGGAATTTCAAAAATTTCATGGTATTGATCTAGCCAATTTTCAAGGATGAAGTTGGAGGCACTGTGGATTTCAGTTCACTCAGAAACCATTAAATGGTGAGGAAGCTCATTTCAATGAAAACTCTGGAGAATTTTTACAGGCAAGGCTTCCAAAAGTGCCCAAAAGTCAGATTAAGCCAGGCCCATTGAGGTCTACAATGTATGTTCCATGTGTGTTTTGACTCTCAAATATGGCTGCCAAGTCTTTAAGAATAATATCATGTGATATCCTGGCTGAGATTCCCTGTGCTCTGTGGAAAGTCACCTTGGGCCTAGATGTCACTTTCCAAGGACAACTCTCATGCATGGCCATCTAAAATTCCAACACAATTCCTGGCAATAATTCACTGAGATCAGTAAAAGAACTCAGTCTCTAAGGGGAATCACACCAGAGTGCAAGCCTAGGTGGACCCAGTGATCTCTTCCAACCGCCAGACATATGTCCACAATTAAAACCAAACACTCTCACATGGCCCTCATCTTCTTCCATATAGACACTCATCATATCCTCTGGCTGGAGGTTTCCATAAGGGACGCAGCCCATGACAGTGTCTAAAATAAGCTCCCTGCCCCTCATTTGCCTAAAGTCAGGGTGGCCTGGACTCTCTTCCTGTGAACCAGGAGTGATCAAATAGGCCTGCCTTTAATATTGCTTGGCTTCTCCAACTTGAGGCCTTCTAGCTTTGGGGTTTAGATTCTTTAAGTGAATTGGAGTCATGAAAATCAAGCACCTATGGCCTAGCCTCTGCAGGGCTTTGAAGAACTCATTTGACCCAAAGGATCCCTATTCTCACTTGATGAATATCAGGAACCTACCAGAGGAAGGCAAGAGAGTTCATCAACAATATCTGATCTTTTTGCCATTTTGGTTTTGGATGCACGCATGGGATCTATCTTTAGATCCATCAGGTGCTGAGAATCTAAGCCACAGCCTCACACAGGGCCAACAGGCAGATTCAGACATATCCCAATCCTAAGCAATTAAGCAAAGAGCCACAGGTGATGCTCTTTCATTTCCATTTGAAAACTCTTTTCTTCAGGCTTCACAAAGTGGTGGCTTGAGGCAAAAAACTTCCTGACATTCAACAGAACAATAGTTAAGCAAAAGGACCAAAGCAGGGTTTCTCCACTGAGACTTTCCTGGTCAACAGATATCTGAGATTTCTGAGATGCTAGCCATTTCCTTCAGCTTCCAGTACATAGCAATGTCACAGATCTTCGAGGCGGTACAAATCTTGGACTCAAAACCATGATACTATTCTGGAGAGTCGCCAGAATTGAGAGAGAAAACAGGAAATTAGGAAGCTTGTAGGTGTTGCCCATCCATAAGGCAAGCCAGAGTCCACTCATGAATTGGGCAGGATGAATGCTGGGAAGCTTTCTACTAGACAGAACACATCCATTGATGCATTGTCTTTTCTAATGTCTACAACAATGGACTCAGTGGGATACACACACACATAGGAACACTCGCCTTGTCAAAGGACTTAATACAAATATTCCACTCCATACCAAACAAACCGCCTTTCCTACCTATCCTCAGAACATGAGACAAAACCACAAACTCACACCCACACCCACAAAGGCACCTCCTTCCCCCTAGTAGGTCTGTGACTCCCCGGAGTATCCTCTGACTAGTGAGCCATACTATGTTCCTCCAAAATGACCTCTCCTGTCTCAGATCATGTCTGCTTGGCCAACTCTTTGAAGTTCTCAAGAGCCAGCGGTGAGGCACTACCTGCCTTCTCAGGAAAAGCCCCTCTTCAGAGGTTTCCTGCCATTTGGCCTTCCTCAAATCTGTAGGTACCAAGAAAGACTGACTCTGTCCTTGGTAAATCCAAACATGTCAGACCACTGGGACTAGGACAGAGACTGTCTCTGGGTGCCTGGCTTCCTGGATTTCAAGTTCAGAGAGTTCCATCACCAAGGAAGTGAGGTGAGATCACTTCCTTCAGGATCTGAATTATGTCACTGCCTTGGCAACCACTTTGTCCTAACAGTTGCTTCCAAAATACTATGAGGTGGAGGCTGCCCTGATTTTCATGGGACACTTTCTCTAGTTAGAATGTTATATCAACCGTAAGCACCCGGGAGCAGCTTCCACACAGGACTGGTTTGGTCCATGTTCTATACATTAAGAAGAGAGAGATTGATTCAGACACAACCCTTCATCCTGACCAGGATGATTGCCATGGAAGATGACTTTTGCTTTCTGAGGTAATTCATAGCTGCCTTCATCTTCACCAGGGATCACTTCTGCATGAACATTTGAGTTTCTCAGCAGGTGAACATCCATTAGATTCCTGTAGTTTAATACACACACTGTTCCTGCTCTCCTGCAAAGTTAGTGTATGGTTAGGGTTAATAATATGTTCGATTTGGGTTAGGAATCATTCTGCAGGATGAATATTGAGATTGGGAACCTGCGATATTTATAAGAATATATAGGTGAAATATATGTATGAAAACGGGAATCTAAGAAGGATTTGAAGCCCAGAAGGGCATTGAGCCCTTGATTTGGATACTTAGTGTTGAATTATGTTCTGTACAATTGTCTCAGTTAAATTGAAATACAGTGGCATAGGACCTTGTACCTTGGATGATTGAATGTAGAAGAGAACATCCAGTCAAAAAGGGATAGTCAGTAGGATTAGGAAGATAGTCAGTAGGTTTAGGAAGAAGAGTGAGTATATGATTTGGAATAAAAAGCTTCTTTAGCAATAGGGTTTCATTGGGAGAGTGAATGTAAATGTCAGCACATGTGAAGAGTTAGTCACAATGATGAACTGGGGAAAATGTGTAGGAAAGCAGGTGTCAATAGAGACATTACAAAATCAGGCAAAGTATAAAGTGAGTCATAGGATTAGACATTTTCAACAGGGTTGAGTTTGAATACATAATCATAGCAAAAAACAAATATGTCGTCACGAATGGGAATGACATTTGAGAGCATCAGGCAACCTGGACATGGATGTTATTAGTTATCCACGTTCACTTTCCTTTTAGGCTTTTGTACAATCATAAGTGTTACATTTTTATGTTTTTTTTGTTCAGAATATTACTGTGATAAAATGTATATGTAGATCAGGTGACATGAGTATTTCTTTCACCATTTTTGGGGGCAATATTTTGAAGACGTATACATTAGTATTAGGGGTACAAAGAGGTGTACCCTGTGTCTATTAATATAGAGATAATGCATGAATAGACCATACTATGAATAAATAACGTAACTGATTCCACTTTAAATAATGGATTGAATTGATATGTGAAAATATATAAGAAATCTTATATTGATATACAATCATTCATTCCAACCAGTTATATATCTAATGGTAATATTAGGATTATGGTTTATGAAGAATGGTGTTTGAGTTTTGCTTTATACGTGATGATGTTAAACAAAAATAATGTGTTTGGAAAGAAGTCTCATGAAAAGACCAGTCAAGAAACATGGAGGGATACATGTGTTCTGAATCAGGAAGTGATTGATCGTGAAACAAATGCCTATAAATTTTCTAATTTGTGACTGAAATATATATCCCATGATGTGCATAAACTGAAGACATAGTAACGTACAAGTGTTGAATAAAAATGAAAGTCAAAATACACATCATGTCCCCTAGAAATCAACTTGCATTGATTTTAAACTGGCTAAGTAACTGTAGAAATATTAGGGTTTGTATGCACCATTCACTGAATTTAGTTTTCAGTACTAGGAAACAATATGTATTTCAGGTGGATGATTATTTCTGAAAATAATCTTGTGGAAAGTTGATTATAAATCCACAGATATGAATATGAATGAATTTAGGGAGTGCATAATAAGACACATATATTTCATATTTTGAAAAATCTAAAGAGTATATATATATATACACACACACGCAAAAGCACAGATATTAAAAAGTAGCAATACAGGAGGTCCATTATGAAGGCAGGCATGGAGAAATCAAGTCTCTGATCTCTTCAGCTGCGCGGGCATAGGGAGTCGTAAACTGTGTAAATGCTGTTTGCTCAGAATCACTAGGCAATATTGACCTGTTGTGAATCTGGGGTGAACAGTCTGGGCCCGTCAGAACACACACAAAGCCTGGATTGGCTGCATTCAAGCTTAGATTCGTCTGGTTTTTGTGACTCAGCACTAACATTCCCACTGAAATAACTGGTTGGGCTTTCTGAATTGAGAGTTAAAAGCCAACTGAGCCTTCATAGGCAGTGGCCACAGGATTGAAATGGGGCTTGGGAGATATAGTCAGGACCCACCTGTTGCATTGGTCACCCAGCAAAGGGAACGAACGGTCACCATTTGAATGGGATACCACCATGGCAGAGAACTGACGTCACAGGCGGAGGAGATAACTTCATTGAAACCAGCGCGACAAGTGTGTAATCCCATTGCCATATCTCTCAACAACGCAGGGAAACCTCAAGGGCCCTTCCCACCTCTGCCGTAATGGCCCCTCCCAGCTCTCCAAGGAGCGCGATACCCAGACCTAGGGAATCAAGATTGGCTCGGGACTCGCGGCGTGGAATTCCCTGCTACCGCTCCCACCAGTGCTGACAATTGAGGTCTCTTACACCACCTACCGGGGCCATGGCTCCTGAAGGGCAAGCAAATTCGCTGGAGGTTCTCAGCCCCAAGCTCTACAAACTTAGGGTCTGAGGAAGGCAAACAAGGAGAGTGTGCCCAGGCGTTCATGGAAACAGAACTACCAGGAGCAGAGGCCTGGCTTGTAACCAGTATTGTGGTGAGCATCACAGGTGAGTGGGGCCTGGCTTGAGGAAGCACAAGAGAAAGCCCTAGGCACTCAGAATTGGAGACCCGCCCAGTCTGGGAGAAAGAGCTGCTGCACAGTGATTGGTTCTCACTTATTGAGAGGAGAAGCTTGGCCCAGTGCGCACAGCTCCACCTACTGGAAGAGAAGTTATTTGAACTCTAGGACTGCATGTATTATTATTATTTTTTTATTTGTTTTTTTTTCTTTCATTTTCATTTTTGTTATTGTTGTTCTTTAACTTTTTTAAATGTTTTTTTTTTAATTTTTTTATTTTATTATTATTATTATTATTTTAAATTTTAATTTTCAATTTTTTAATCATCATGATTACTTAAAACTTTCTTTCTTTATTTTCTATTTTTTTCTTTTGTCTTTTCATTTCTTTTCATTTTTCTTATTCCCCCTTCCTTGAATTCTACCTGCCTACTCTCATTCTCTTTAGTGACTTCTCCCTTCCCTTCTAATATCTTTCCTCCCAAGCATCAAATAAATTTATAAGAGTAAGCAGTAACTCAGTAGTCAAACAGAAGAAGAAGTAACATGAGCAGCATATAAAAACAAGGAAGAAAAGGAGTACGAACAATGAAGGACAGCCTAAATATTCAAGAGCACCTAGAGTCATCAAAAAAATGGTCATATAAAGAACTCAAGTAATACCTTAGACAGATGGAATGGAACCTTAAAGAGGATACGAGACAGCAAAAACAAACAGTGATAGAACGCATTGAAAATGAATTACATAAACAGATAAAATGAGAAATTAAGCATCTTTATCAGGAGATAGAGATTATTAGAAAAATCAAACAATAATTCTAGAAATCAAGGAAATGATAAACCAAATTAAAAACTCAATTGAGAGTATCACTAACAGAGTAGAGCAAGTAGAAGACAGAATGTCAGAAAATGAAGACAAAATATATCATCTTGAAAAAAGTCTAGCCAACAAAGAAATGCTGTAAAAAATTATGAGAAAACATTCAAGAGATATGGGATAACATAAAAAAAAAACTAATGAGTCATATGGATAGAGGAAGGTACAGAGATTAAAACCAAGGGAATGAGAAACCTGGTGAATGAAATAATTACAGAAAACTTTCCAGAAATAAAAATGGAAACGGATAAACAAATTGTAGATGCTTACAGGACACCGAGCACACAAAATCACAGTAGACCAATGCCAAGACACATTGTTATAAAGATATCCAATATACAGAACAAAGAGAAAATATTAAAAGCTACCAGAGAAAGGAGGCAGATTACAATCATTACAATCAGGGGTAAACCAAAAAGTTTAACAATGGATTTTTCATAATAGACGCTGGAAGTGAGAAGATCCTGGAACAACGTACTTCAAACACTGAAAGACAATGGATGCCAACCAAGAATTATGTATCCAGCAAAATTAAGCTTAAGATAAGACAACGAGATAAAAATATTTCATGATAAACAAAACCTAAAAGAATTTCAGCCAGATAACCAGCATTGCAAAGCATCTTGAGCAAAACACTACACGAGGAAGAAATGAAAATCAACAACGAAAACCATCAGTGAGAAGTGCCTCAGTAATGACAGAGGGAAGGGGAAAAGCAAATCATGGAGAATCAAACTAATTAAAAAATATATATATAAAAACATGGGTGGCAGTACAAACCATATATCAATAGTAACTCTAAATGATAATGGCTTAAACTCTCGAATAAAGTGACATTGGCTTGTAACTTGAAATAAAAAAAAACAAATCCAACAATATGTTGCCTCCAAGGGACACATCTGAATGGAAAAGACATACACAGGCTGAAGGTGAAAGATTGGGAAAATTTATACCATGGACACGGTCCTCGTAAGCAAGCAGGGGTGGCCATCCTCCTATCGAATAAAATCGACCTCAAAACTAATTTAATCAAAGGGATAAGGAAGGACTTTATATACTGTTAAAAGAAACCATTCACTGACAAGACATAACAATTATCAATATTCACGCAGCAAATAATGGTGCTGCGACGTTCATAAAACAATTTATCCTCAAGTTCAAGAATCAAATAGACCACAATACAATAATTATGGGTGACTTCAACTCACCTCTCTCACCATTGGACAGATCCTCCAAACAAAAGTTGAATAAAGAAACTATAGAACTCAATATCACAATCAATACCCTATACTTAACTGACATATATAGAATATATCAACCATCATCAAGTGGATATACTTTTTTCTCACCAGCACATGGATCCTTCTCAAAAATAGACCATATGTTATGCCATAGGGCAACCCTCAGTAAATATAAAGGGGTGGAGATAATACCATGAATTTTTTGTGATCATAATGGAATGAACCTGGAAACCAATGATAAAGAAGGAAGAAAAAATCATACATCACATGCAAAATGAAGAATATGTTACTGAATGATCAATGGGTTACAGAAGACATAAAGGAGGAAATCAAAAATTCTTAGAGATAAATGAAAATACAGACACAACATATCAGATTCTATGGGACACAATGAAAAGAAGTTTTAAGAGGTAAATTCATCGCCTGGAGGTCATTCCTCAAAATAGAAAAAAAACAAACAAACAAACAAATGAGCTCACACTTCATCTCAAAGCCCTAGAAGAAGAAGAGCAAAACAACAGAAAATGTAGCAGAAGGAAAGAAATAATTAAAATCATAGCGAAATTGAAACAAAACAAACTATTGAAAAAATTAACAAAACTAAAAGGTGCTTCTTCAAAAAGATAAATAAGATCGACAGACCCTTAGCCATGCTAACGAAGAGAAGAAGAGAGAGAACTCAAATTACTAACATACGGGATGAAAAAGGCAATATCACAACAGATGCTACATAAATACAGAAGAAAATTAGAAATTATTTTGAAAAACTGTATTCCAATAAAATAGAAAATAGTGAAGACATCGATAAATTTCTTAAGTCATATGATTTGACCAGACTGAGTCAGGAGGAAACACACAATTTAAACTGACCAATATCAATGGATGAAGTAGAAGAAGCAATCAAAAGACTACCAACCAAGAAAAGCCCAGGAACGGATGGGTATACAGCAGAGTTTTACAAAACCTTTAAAGAAGAATTAATACCAATACTTTTCAAGTTATTCAGGAAATAGAAAAACTGGAAGCTCTGCCAAATTCATTCTATGAGGCCAACATCACCCAGATTCTGAAACCAGACAAAGACACCTCAAAGAAAGAAAACTACAGACCAATATCTCTGATGAACCTAGATGCAAAAATCCTCATTAAAATTCTGGCGAATTGGATACAAAGGCACATCAAAAAAATTGTGCACCATGATCAACTTGAATTCATCCCTGGGATGCAAGGAGGCTCCAATATATGGAAATCAATAAATGTTATTCACAACATCAATAGACTTAAAGATAAGAACCATATGATCATCTTGATAGACGCAGAAAAACCATTCAACAAAGTAGAGCATTCCTTTATGTTCAAAACATTTTAAAAACTAGGGATAACAGGAACTTACCTCGACATTGTAAAAGATAACTGTGTTAAGCCTCAGGCTAGCATCATTCTGAATGGAGAAAAATTGAAGGCATTCACTTTAAAATCTGGAACAAGGCAGAGAAATCCTCTATCACCACTTCTATTCAATATAGTTCTCGAAAAACTGGCCAGAGCAATTAGAGAGATAAAAGACATTAAAGGCATAAAAATAGGAAAAGAAGAACTTAAATTATCACTATTTGTAGATGACATGATTCTATACATAGAAGACTCAAAAGGGTCTACAGAAAAAACTACTAGAACTAATAAATGAATGCAGCAATGTGGCAGGATATAAAATCAACATGCATAAATCAAAGGCATTTCTGTATATCAGCGACAAAACTTCTGAAACAAAAATGAGTCAAAACACTGCATTCCCAATTTCCTCAAAATAATTAAATACTTGGGAATCAACCTAACAAAAGAGGTGAAAGATTTATATAATGCAAACTACAGAACCCTAAAAAGAGAAATAGAATAAGATCTTAGAAGATGGAAAAATATACCCTGTTCATGGATAGGCAAAACTAACGTCATCAAAATTGCTATATTACCAAAAGTTCTCTATAGGTTTAATACAATGCCAATCAAAATCCCAAAGGATTTTTTTTTGTAGAAATAGATAAAGCAATCATGAAATTCAAATGGAAAAATAAAAGACCCAGAATAGCAAAAGCAATTCTAAGCAGGAAGTGTGAATCAGGCAGTATAGTGATACCAGATTTCAAACTATATTACAGAGCATTCATAACAAAAACAGCATGGTACTGGTACCAAAACAGGAGGGTGGACCAATGGTACAGAATGGAGGACACAGAGACTAATCCAAAAATCTACAACTGTCTTATATTTGATAAAGGAGCTAATGGCCTTCAATGGAGGAAGGATAGCATCTTCATCAAATGGAGTTGGGTAAACTGGAAATCCATATGCAACAAAATGAAACTGAATCCCCTCCTCTCGCCATGCACAAAAGTTAACTCAATGTGGATCAAGGAGCTAGATTCAAATCAGAGTCTCTGCGTCTGATAGAATAAAAAGTTGGCTCCTATCTACATATTGTGTGGTCAGGCTCCAAATTCCTTAATAGGACACCCATAGAATAAGAGTTAATAATAAGAATCAACAAATGGGACTTACTTAAACTGATGTTTTTTTCTTAAAGAGAGAAACAATAAGAGAGGTAAATATGGAGCCTACATCATGGGAACAAATTTTTAGTCCTCACCCTTCACATGGAGCCCTAATATCCAGAGTATACAAAGTATACAAAGAACTCAGAAAATTAGACAATAAGATAACCAATAACCCAATGGGCCAAGGACCTGAACAGAAACTTCTCAGAGGAGGACATAGAATCAATTAACAAGTACATGAAAAAATGCTCTCCATTTCTAGCAGTAAGAGAAATGCAAATAAAAACCACCCTAAAATACCATCTCAATCCAGTGAGATTGGCAGCCATAATGAAGTCAAACAACAACAAGTGCTGGCGAGGATGTGGGGAAAAGGGTACTCTTGTACATTGCTGGTGGGACTGAAAACTGGTGCGGCCAATTTGGAAAGCAGTATGGAGATTCCTGGGAAATCTGGGAATGGAAGCACCATTTGATCCAGCTATTGCCCTTCTCGGACTATTCCCTGAAGACCTTAAAAGAGCATACTACAGGGATACTGCCACATCGATTTTCATAGCAGCACAATTCACAATTGCTACACTGTGGAACCAACCAAGATGCCCTTCAATAGATGAATGGATAAAAAAATGTGACTTTTATATACTATGGAGAATTACGCAGCACTAAAAAATGACCAAATCTTGGAATTTGCAGCGAAATGCATGGCACTGAGCAGATTATGGTTAGTGAAACTAGCCAATCCCTAAAAAACAAATGCCAAATGTCTTGTTTGATATAATGAGAGCACCTAAGAACAGAGCAGGGAGGAAGAGCATGAAGAAAAGATTAACATTAAGCAGAAACATGAGGTGGGAGGGAAAGGGAGAGAAGAGGGAAATTGCATGGTAATGGAGAGAGACACTTATTGTTACACAAAATTACATATAAGAGGTTGTGGGAAAATAAACAAGGAGAGAAATGATTTAGAGTAGGTATGGTAGAGAGAGAAGATGGGAAAATAGGGGAGTGGGGATAGTAGAGTATAGGAAAGGTAGCAGAATACAACAGTAACTAATAGGGCATTATGTAAAAATATGGATGTGTAACTAATGTGATTCTGCAATCTGTATTTGGAGTAAAAATGGGAGTTCATAACCCACTTGAATCTAATGTATGAAATATGATATGTCAAGAGCTTTGTAATGTTTTGAGCAACCAATAAAAGAAAAAAAAAGTAGCAATATATATGCCAATAGAAATTCATCATGAAATGTATATAATCCACAGATCGAAAAATATTCATTTTACTGAACATGGATTCATGTATAATGTTTTTCAACTAGGAAGCTCACCCATAGGTTGAATTTTCAGTTCCAACAGAGTTTAGGAGGAGTGATCTCTTCTCTCAATGTGCATCTACCAATTCAGCCACCTCACAAGTTTATACGAGTGATATCAGGTAGAATTCTATATGTGCATATAAACATACATGTGCTGAATAGGCTACAGAGAAAGGGAGATAGGGATTCACATATTTGCTAATTTTAAAAACACATATAGAACTATTTCAACAAAAAATTGACTAGACTTATAACTCCTACATTATATAATGCAAAAGGCAATTCCAACTATACACCATGCGTCCTCTGAACTGCTTGTGTTTCTTCTCTTTTTGGCTTATTTTTCACCATCATATTAGGATTATTAGTCAGAGACTAGTAGGGTATAGGTTATAGTGTCAGGGATTCAGTATTTCAAATGGAAATTGAAAAATGAATCCAATGTGTATGTAAATATGTGCTACACAAAAATCTTCCCACTCACATCCAGAACAATGCCTTGACATTACCTACGCCCCAAGTGAAACACAATTAGAGTAGAAAAGTGTGAAAATCTATGAATACAAATATGGAATGGAATATGCTCGGGAGTTCACAACCTTGGAGTTGGTAGAGGAGTTTCCAAAAGTAAAGGACAGGGTAAACACTCCACAAACAAGGAGCTCTGCTGGCCTAAGAATTCTTGGGAAACGGCTTCTGAGGTTGGGCACTTGAAATATATGTTGTTGTCATGAGCTTTAGCTTACTTTGTAGTGAGACCATCAAAGCTGGGTCTGCATCTATGTGACCGAAAGACATGGTTTCTTATATTCCAATGAACATGATGCAGCAGTGCTCAATTCTCTCTTTGTAGCTAAACTGTGTCCATTGGAAGCTAAGTGTCTCCCGGTGGGGACTGTGAAGACATTTGGTCATCCTCCACTTTTCGTGGTATTTCTTGCTTCTGCACTGGGAATTTGGTATTTGCTTCACAAAACATAAAAAGTTCATCTGGGATACAGTGCTGGAGGGAGTTCTGTCACGTGTGGTGGGTCAGGGTCTGCAGGAGAATGCACCAACCAGGCTTCTATCCCACATAGCTTGCCCCAATAACCATAGCAACCTGATTCTGAATATTGCCCTGAAAACTCTCCATTTAACAAGATGCCTTTACATATAAGGGTCTGATGTCTGCACTATATCAGTCACAAGCCATTTGGAAGCAAATGGCAGATTCACATGGCCCCACCATGATGTTTTATCACACACCTGCCCAACACTGCTCTAGGCCCCCTACTCAGCAGGCTCCAAATTACTGGCTTCTCTTGTTCTACAGGATTTTCATGAAACCCAGTCAAAAACAAGGCACTGTCTGGTATACACATGATCAGCAACAGGACATCAAAAGTTTCTGCAGTGCCACCTGGTCATGGAAATTTCAAAAATTTCATGGTATTTATCTAGCAATTTTTCAAGGGTGAAGTTAGAGGCACTGTGGGTTTCAATTCATTCAGGAACCATTAAGAGTTGAGAAAGTTCATTTCAATGAAAGCTCTGGAGAACTCTCACAGTCAATGCTTCTCAAACAGTTGCCAAAAGGTCTCCTAAAGCCAGGCCAATTGACATCTACAATGTGAGGTCCATGTGTGTTTTGACTCTCAAATATGGCTGCTAAGTCTTTCAGAATAAAATCATGTGATATCCTGGCTGAGATTCTCAGGCCTCTGTGGAAACCACCCTGGGCCTAGATCTCAGTTTCCAAGAGTGAGTCTCATGCGTGGCCTCCTAAAATCCCAACACAATTCATGGCAATACTTCTCTGAGGTCAGTTTCAGAACTCAGTCTCTAAGGGGAATCACACCAGAGTTCAAGCCCAGGTGGACCCAGTCATCCCTTCCATCCGCCAAAAAATGACCACAATTAAAATCAAAACACAACCACAGGGCCATCATCTTCTTCCATGTAGACACTCATCATAACCTCTAGCTGGAGGTTTCTATGAGCCCAAGGTAGTGTCCAAATAAGCTCACTTGCCCCTCATTTGCCTAAAATCATGATGGCCTGGACACTCTTCCTGTGAACCAGGAATGATCAAATATTCCTGCTGTTAAAGTGTTCCACTTCTCCAATTTGAGGCCTACTGGCTGTAGGGTATAGATTCTTTATGTGATTTGGAGTCATGAGAAAACCCAAGCAAATATGGGCTAGCCTCTGCAGGGATTTCAAGAACTCATTTGACCCAAAGGATCCCTATTCTCACTTGATGGAGGTCAGGAACCTAAAACAAGAGGGCAAAAATATTCACCCACAATGACTGCTCTTTTGGCCATTTTAGTTTTGAAAACACATGGGATCTTTCTTTAGATCCATCAGGTGCTGAGAATCTAAGCCACAACCTCATACAAGGACAAGAGGCTGATTCAGACACATCCCAATCCAAATCAATTAAGCAAAGAGCCACTGGTGATGTCCATACATTTCCATATGAAAACAGTTTTCTTCAGGCTACACAAAGGGGTGGCCTGAGGCAAAGACCTTCCTGACATTCAGGGTAATAGAAATAGAAGTAAGCAAATGGCCCAAAGAAGGGTTTCTCCACTGAGACTTTACTGGTCACACTGAAATCTGAGTTTTCTTAGATGCTCCCATTCCCTTCAGCTATCCAGTACATGGCCATGTCACAGAACCTTGTGGTGTTACATATTTGGGAAACAAAACCATGAGTCTATTCTGGAGAGTGGCCAGAATTCACGAAGAAAACAGGAACTTTAGAAGATAATAGATGTTACCCATCCATAAGGCAAGCTGCAGTCCATTCATTAATTGGGCAGTATGAATGCGGGGAAGCTTTCAACTAGAGACAACACATCCATTGATGCATTCTCTTTTCTAATGTCTACAACCACGGATACAGTGGGATACACAGACTTAGAAACACTCACCATGTCAAACGACTTACTAGAAACAGTCCACTCCAAACCAAACAAACCACCTTTCCTACCTATTCTCAGAACATGAGAAAAAACCACAAACTCACACCTACAACGGCAAAGGCACTTCCTTCCCCCAAATAGGTCTGTGACTATCCGGAGTGTCTTCTGACTGGTGGGCCATATTATGTTCCCCCAAAATGGCCTGTCTTGTTTCAGATCTGGTCTCCTTGGCCAACTCTGTGAAGTTGTCAGGAGCCAACGGTGAGCCACTACCTGCTTACTCAGGAAAGGCCCCTCTTCAGAGCTCTGCTGGCATTTGGCCATCCTCACATCAGTGGGTACCAAGAAAGACTGACTATGTCTTTGGGAAAAGCAAACAAGTTAGCCCACTGGAACTGGGAGTGGGAATGGCTCTGCGTGCCTTCCTTCCTGGATCCCAGGTTCAGAGAATTCCATCACCAAGGAAGTGAAGTGAGGTCACTTCTTTCAGGAACAGAATATGCTCACTGCCTTGGTAACCACTTTGTGCTAACAGTTGCTTCCAGGGTTCCCATGAGATGGAGGCTGCCCCAACATCCTGTGACACATTCAGAAGTTAGAATGGTATATCAACCATAGGCACCAGGGAACAGCTCTCCACAAAGGCCTGGTTCAGTCCATCTTCTCTTTATTAAGAAGAGAGAGGCTGATTCAGACCATCAATTAATCCTGACCAGGTTGTTTGCCATGGAAGATGACTATTGCTCTCTCAGGTCCTACATAGCTGCCTATATCTTCTGCAAGGATCAATTCTCCATGGATCTTTGATGTTCTCAGCAGGTGGAAGATCATCTACATTCCTATATTGTAAGACCCACACTGTCCCTGCTCTTAAGTAAGTTATACTGAGGGAACAGTGTATGGTTAGGGTTAATAACTTGTTCAATTTGGGTTACAAATCATTCTGCGGGATGAATAATGGTATTGGCAAAATGCGATGTTTACAAGAGTATATATGTGAAACATAAGTATGAAAGCAGAAATCTAGGTAAGATTTGAAGCCCAGAAGGGCATTGGGGACTTGAGTGTGATACTTAGCTTTGAGTAATGTGCAGCACAGATGTCTCAGATAAATCAATATACACTGGCATCGGACCTTGTACCTTGGATATTGAATGTTGAAGAGAACATCCAGTCAAAAACCGATAGTCGGCAGGATTAGGAAGGTAGTTGGTAGGTTTAGAAAAAAGAGTGAGTATAGGATTTGGACCAAAAGTTCTTTAGCAATAGAATTTAGGGTAGAGAGTGTATGTAAATGTAAGCACATGTGAAGAGTCAGTCACAATGATGAACTGGGGAAAAATATAGGAAATCAGATATCAATAGAGACATTAGGAAATCAAGCAAAGTATAAATTGTGTGATAGGGTTAGACATTTTCAACAGGTTTGAAGTTGAATATATAATCTTAGGAAGAAACAAATATGTAGTCAAAAATAGAATTGATATTTGAGAGCATTAGGCAACCTGGACATGGATGTTTTTAGTAATCCATGCTCACTTTCCATTTACGTTTTGGTACAATTGTAAGTGTGACCTATGCTTTTTGTGTCCAGAATATTTCTGTAATAAAATGTGTATGTAGATCAGGTGACAATAGTATTTCTTCCACCAATTCTGGGAGCAATATTTTGAAGACTTACAAATTAGTATGGGGGTACAAATAGGTGTACCCTGATTCTATGAATATAGACATAATGCATGAATAGACCATACTGTGAATAAATAATATAACTGGATCCACTTTAAATAATGAATTGAATAAATATCTGAAAATTTATAAGAAATTTTATATTGATATGCAATCATTCATTCCAAACAGTTATATATCTAACGATCATCTTAGGGTTACGGTTTATCATGAAGGGTGTGTGAGTTTTGCTTCAAAATTGATTATGGAAATCGAAAATAATATATTTGGAAAAAAGTCTCATGAATAGACCAGTCAAGAGACATAGAGGAATACATGTGTTCTGGAGCAGGAAGTGATTGAAAGTGAAACAAATGCCTATAAATTTGCTAACTAGTGAATACAATATATATACTATGATGTGCATAAACTGAAGAAATAGTAATGTACCAGTGTGGAATAAAAATTAACGTCAAAATACACATCATGTTCCATAGGAACCTACATGCATTGATGTTAAACTGGGTCAGTTAATGTACACATATTAGGATTTGTATGCACCTTTTACTGAAGTTAGTTTTCAGTACTAGGAAACAAATAGGTATTTCATGTGGATGAATATTTCTAAGAATAATCTTGTGAAAAGTTGATTATTAATCCACATACATGAACATGAATGAATTTAGGGAGTGTATATAAGACACATATATTTCATATTTTTAAAAATATGGAGAGTATATATATATATATATATACATATATATATATACACACACACACACACACACACACAAACACAGACATTAAAAAGTAGCAATATATATGCCAATCAAAATTCATCATGAAACATATATCATAAAGATGCAAAAACATTCATTTTAGTGAACATGGGTTTATGAATAATGTTGTTCCACTGGGAAGCTCACCCATAGGTTGAATTTTCAGTTCCAACAGCGTTTAGGAGGAGTGATCACTTCTCACAGTTTGTATCTGCTAAGTCATATATCTTACAAGGATGTACGTGTGATACCTTGTAGGATTCTATTTGTGCATATAAAAATACATGTGCTGAATAGGCTCCAGAGAATGGGAGAGCGTAATTCACATATTTGTTAACTTTAAAAACACATTGAGAACTATTTCAATTAAATATTGAATAGATTTATAACACCTACCCTTTATCATGCAAAAGGCAAGTCCAACTCTGAACTGCAAGTATTTATGTACTGTTTGGTTTACTTTCTTCCATCATATTAGGATTAGTAGTCAGAGTCTAGTAGAATATGGGTTAGTGTCAGGGATTCAGAATTTCAAATGGAAAAAAGGAAAATTAATCTTCCAACTCTCATCCAGAACAATGCCTTGTCATTACCTTCGCCCCAAGGAAGACACAATTAGAGTAGAAGAGTTACAAAATCTGTGATTATATTTCTGGAATCGAAAATGCTCAGGAGTGCACAAACTTGGAGGTGGTATAGGAGTTTCCAAAAGTAAGGACAGGTTACACACTCCACAAACATGAAGCTCTGCTTGCCTAAAACTTTTTGAGAAACTGCCAGTTAAGTTGGGCACTGAAATATAGGTTGTTGTCAGGAGTTAAGCTTCCTTTGTAGTGAGACCCTCAAAGCTGGGTCTTCATCTATGTGACCTGGA
The DNA here is from genome assembly GCF_048772815.1 of Callospermophilus lateralis. Taxonomy (NCBI): domain Eukaryota; kingdom Metazoa; phylum Chordata; class Mammalia; order Rodentia; family Sciuridae; genus Callospermophilus; species Callospermophilus lateralis. The sequence continues at coordinate 55,778 of NW_027514441.1, read as the reverse complement.
GGACATCGTTTCCTATTTTCCAATGAACACGAGGCAGCAGTGCTCAATTATCTCTTTGTAGGTAAACTGTGTCTCCCTGTGTGGACTGTGAAACAATTTGGTCATCCTCCACTTTTCGTGGTGTTTCTTGCTGCTGCACTTGGTGTTTGGTTCATGCTTCACAAAATACAAGGAGTTCAACTGGGAAACAGTGCTTGAGGTATTTCTGTCACGTGTGGTGGGTCAGGGTCTGCAAGAAAATTCACCAACCAGGATTCTATCTCTCAAAGATTCCCCCCTTGTCCATAGCAACCTGATTCTGAACATTGCCCTGAAACTACGCCATATAACAAGATGCCTTTACATATAAGGGTCTGATGTCTGCACTCTGTCAGTTACAAGCCATTTGGAAGCCAATGGCAGATCCAAATGGCCCCACCATGATGTTTTATCACACACCTGTCCACCACTGCTCTAGGCCCACTACTCAGCAGGCTCCAAAATACTGGCATCTCTGTTCTAAACAATTTTCATGAAACCCTGTCAATCAAGGCACTGTCTGGTACACTCATGGTAAGCAACAGGACATCGAAAGTTTCTGCAGTTCCACCTGGTCATGGAAAATTCAAAAATTTGGTGGTATTTATCTAGCCATTTTTCAAGGATGACGTTGGATGCACAATTATTCAGGAACCATTAAATGTTGAGAAAGTTCATTTCAAAGAAAATTCTAGAGAACTCTCACAGGCAAGGCTTTCCAAAGAGTGGACAAAAGGTCACTTGAAGCCAGGACCATTGAGATCAACAATGTGAGGTCCTATGTCTTTTGACTCTCAACTATGGCTGCCAAGTCTTTCAGAATAAAATCATGTGATATCCAGGCTGAGATTCCCAGTTCTTTGTGGAAAGCCACCCTGGTCCTAGATCTCAGGTTCCAAGGGCGACTCTCATGCGTGGCCTCCTAAAATCCCAACACAATTCATGGCAATTCTTCTCTGAGATCAGTTTCAGATCTCAGTCTCTAAGTGGAAACACACCAGAGTTCAAGCCCAGTTGACCCAGTCATCTCTTCCAACCGCCACACCAATGACCAGAATTAAAACCAAAACACTCCCACATGGCCCTCATTTTCTTCCATATAGACACTCATCATAACCTTGGCTGGAAGTTTTTATGAGGCACACAGCCCAAGACAAAGTCAAAATAAGCTCCCTTGCCCTTCATTTGTCTAAAGTCAGTGTTTCCTGGACAACGTTCCTGTGAACCAGGACTGATCAAAGAGGTCTGCCATTAATACTGTTCTGCTTTTCCAATTTGAGGCATACAGACTGTCGGGTATAGTTTCTTTATGTGATTTGCAGTCATGAGAAAACCCAAGCACCTATGGGCTAGCCTCTGCAGGGCTTGAAGAACTCAGTTGAACTAAAGATCCCTGTTATCACTTGATGGAGATCAGGAACCTTACAGAGGAAGGCAAGAGACTTCATCACAATGACTTCTCTTTTGACCATTTTGGATTTGGATGCACACATGGGATCTTTCTTTAGATCCATCAGGTGCTGAGAATCTAAGCGATAATCTCACACTGCACTAAGAGGCTGATTCAGACATATCCCTTTGCAAAGCAATTAAGCCAGGAGCCACAGGTGATGCCCATTTATTTCCATTTGAAAACTGTTTTTTTCAGACTTTGAAAATGTGTGGCCTTAGGCAAAGTCCTTCCTTTCATTCAGGGCAACAGAACAATAGGTAAGCAAAATACCAAAGCAGATTTTCTCCACTGAGACTTTCCTGGTCACACTGATATCTGAGTTTTCTGAGATATTCACCATTCTCTTCAGCTATCCAGTACATGGTCATGTCCCAGATTGTGGAGGAGATACATATCTTGAACACAAAACCATGAGCCTATGGGAGAGTGACCAGATTCAGGAAGATATCAGGAATGTAGGAAGGTAATAGGTGTTGCCCATCCATAAGGTAACCTGCAGTCCATTCATAAATTGGACAGGATGAATTCTGCGAAGAATTCTACTAGACAGGACACATCTATTGATGCATTCTCTTTTCTATTGTCTACAACCACAAATACAGTGGGATACCCAGACATAGAAACACTCACCTTCTCAAAGGACTTACTAGAAACAGTCCACTCCAAACCAAACAAACCGACTTTCCTACATATTCTCAAAACTTGAGACAAAATCACAAACACACAAACACACACACACACACCCACAAATGCACCTTCTTTCCCCAAATAGGTCTGTGACTATCCGGAGCGTCCTCTGACTGGTGGGCCATACTATGTTTCCCCGAAATGGGCTGTCCTATGTCAGATCTGGTCTTCTTGGCCAAAACTGTGAAGTTATCAGGAGCCAGCGATGAGCCACTGCCTGTTTTCTCAGGTAAAGCCCCTCTTCAGAGCTTTCCTGGCATTTGTCCATCTTCAATTTAGTAGTTGCCAAGAAAGACTTACTCTATCCTTCTTAAATCCAAAAATTTGAGACCACTGGAACTTATACTGGGACTGCCTCAGGGTGCCTGGCTTCCTGGATTCCAAGTTCAGAGTGTTCCATCAACAAGAACGTGACATGGGTCACTTCGTCTAGAACTGAATGAGGTCACTGCCTTGGCAACCACTTTGTCCTAACAGTTGCTTCCAAGGGTCCTTGAGATGGATCCTGCCCCTACTTCCTATGACACTTTCACAAGTTAGAATGGAATATCAACCATAGGCACCCGGGAACAGCTCTCCACACAAGCCTGGTTTGGTCCATCTTCTCTACATTAAGAAGAGAGAGACTGCTTCAGACACACCCCTTCATCCTGACCTGTTTTTTTTTTTTTTTGTCATGAAAGATGACTTTCGCACTCTCAGGTCCATCATAGCTGCCTACATCTTCTTTAGGGATCATTTCTGCATGGACCTTTGAAGTTCTCCGGAAGTTGAAGATCTCCTACATTCCTGTATTGTAAGACCAACTCTGTCCCTGCTCTTCTGTAAAGTTAGATTGAGGGAACAGTGTATGGTTACAGTTTATAACATGTTTGATTTGGGTTAGGATCATTCTGCTGGATGAATAATGGTATTGGGAACCTGCAATATTTATAAGATTATATAGGTGAAATATATGAATGAAAACAGAAATCTCGGTAACATTTGAAGCCCAGTAGGGCATTGGGTCCTTGATTGGGATACTTAGCTTTTAATAATGTTCTGCACAGATGTCTCAGATAAATCTATACACAATGGCATAAGATCTGATACCTTGGATGATTGAATGTTGAGGAGAACAACCATTCAAAGAGGGAGAGTCGGTAGGATTAGGAAGATAGTTGGTAGGATTATAAAAAAGTGTGAGTATAGCATTTGGACAAATAGTTCTTTAGCAATAGGTTTTCAGGTAGACAGAAAATGTAAATGTCAGCATATGTGAAGAGTCAGTCACAGTGATGAAATGGGGAAAATATCTAGGAAAGCAGATATCAATAGAGACATTAGGAAATCAGGCAAAGTATAAAGTGAGTGATAGCAAAAGACATTTTCAACAGGCTTGAGATTGAATATATAATCTTAGGAAGTAACAAATCTGTAGTCACCAATAGGATTGACATTTGAGAGCATTAGGCAACCTGGACATGGGTTATTTTCATAATCCATACTCACATTCCATTTAGGCTTTGGTACAATCGTAAGTGTGACTTTGCATTTTGTGGCCAGAATATTACTGTGATAAAACGTATATGTAGATCAGGTGACATGAGTATTTCTTGCACCATTTCTTGGAGCAATATTTTGAAGGGGTATAAATTAGTATTGGGGGTACATATAGGTGTACCATGTATGTATGAATATAGAGATAATGCATGAATAGACCATACTGCGAATAAATAATATAACTTGTTCCAACTTTAAATAATGGATTGAATTGATACCTGAAAATACACAGGAATCATATATTGATATACATACATTCATTCCAACCAGTAATACATCTAATGGTAATATTACGGTTGTGGTTTATCACCAAGAGTGTGTGAATTTTGCTTCAAATTTGATTATGGAAATCGAAAATAATGTGTTTGGAAAGAAATCTCATGAAATGACCACTCAAAAACAAGGAGGAATACATATGTTCTGAAGCAGGAAGTGATTGAATATGTTACAAATTTCTTTAAATTTGTGAACTTGTGGATGAAATGTATATTCTATAATGTATAAAAACTGCAGAAATAGTAATGTACCAGTGTTTAATAAAAATGAACGTCAAAATACACATCATGTTCCATAGGAATCTACTTGCATTGATGTTAAAGTGGGTCAGCTACTGTAAAAATATAAGGATTTGTTTGCACCATTCACTGAAGTAACTTTTTAGTACTAGAAAACAAATATGTATTTCAGGTGGATGAATATTTTTAAAATAATCTTATGAAAAGTTTAATATAAAACCACATACATGAACAAGAATGAATTTAGGGAGTGTATAATAGGACACATATATTTTATATTTTGAAAAATCTAGAGAGTATATATATATATATATATATATATATATATATATATATTTATTTATATTTATATATACACACACACACACACAAAACACACACAGAGACATTAAATAGTAGCAATATATATGCCAATTAAAATTCATTGTGAAATATATATCATCCACAGATCCAAAATATTAATTTTACTGAACATGGATTTATGTATAATGTTTTTCAACTAAGAAGCTCACTCATAGTCTGAATTTTCAGTTCCAAAAGCATTAATGAGGAGTGATCTCTTCTCACACTTTGTATCTGCCAAGTTAGCCACCTCTCAAGAATATACGTGTGATACCAGGTAGGATTCTATATGTGCATATAAAAATACATGTGCTGAATAGGCTACAGAAAAATGGAGACAGGAATTCACATATGTGTTAACTTTAAAAACACATGCAGAACTATTTCAACAAAAAATTGACAAGATTTATAACTCCTACCCTATATCATGCAAAAGGCAAACCAACTATCCACCATGCCTCCTCTGAAGTGCTAGTATTTCTATTCTGTTTGGGTTACTTTTCTCCATCATATTAGAATTAGTAGTCAGAGTCTAGTAGGGTATGGGTTAGTGTCAAAGATTCAGCATTTCGAATGGAAAATTGAACAATGAATCCAATGTGTATGTAAATATGTGCTACACAAAATTATTCCCACTCTCATCCAGAACAATGCCTTGACAATTCCTTCACCCCAAGTAAGACACAATTAGAGGAGAAGATTTAGAAAATCTGTGAATAAATATGTTAAATGGAATATGCTCAGGGGCTCACAACCTTTGAAGTGGTAGAGTAGTTTCCAAAAGTATGGGACAGGGTAAAAACTCCACAAACATGGAGGTCTGCTGGCCTAGAGATTTCTAGAGAAACTGCCTGTGAGTTTGGGCACTTGAAAAATATGTTGTTGTCAGGAGCTTTAGCTCCCTTTCTAGGGAGACCATAAAAGCTTGGACTGGATCTATGAGACCTGAAGGACATGGTTTCTTATTTCCCAATGTACATGAGGCAGCAGTGCTGAATTCTCTTTTTAGGTAAACTGTAGCCACTGGGGGATAAATGTGTGGCAGTGTGCACTGTGAAGCCATATGGTCATCTTCCATTTTCGTGGTGTTTCTTCCTGCTGCACTGGGTGTTTGGTATTTGCTTCACGAAATACAAAGAGTTCAACTGGGTCACAGTGCAAGAGGAAGTTCTGTCATGTATGGTGGGTCAGGTTTTGCAGGAGGATCCAAGAACTAGGATCCTATCCTACATATCTTGCCCCCTTGACCATAGCACCCTGATTCTGAACAATGTCCTGAAACCTCTCCAAATAACAACTTGCCTTTACATGGAAGGTTCTGCTGGCTGCACCATGTCAGTCACAAGGCATTTGAAGCCAATGGAAGATACACATGGCCCCACCACAGATGTTTTATCACATACCTGCCCACCACTGCTCTAACCTAATACTCAACAGAGTCCAACTTACTGGCATCTCTGTTCTACACCATTTACATGAAACCCAGTCAATCAAGGCACTGTCTGGTATATTCATGATCAGCAACAGGACATCAAAAGGTTTTCCAGTGCCACCTGGTGATGGAAAATTCAAAAATTTCATGGTATTTATCTAGCCATTTTTCAAGGATGAAGTTGGAGGCACTGTGAGTTTCAATTCTTTCAGGAACCATTAAATGGTTAGGAAGCTCATTTCAATGAAATCTCTGGAGAACACTCACAGGTAAGGCTTCCCAAAGAGTGGCCAAAAGATCATATGATGTTATGCCCATTTAGGTCTACAATGTGAGGTCCATATGAGTTTTGACTCTCAACAATGGGTGCCAAGTCTTTCAGAATAAAATTTGTGGTATCCTGGCTGAGAGGCTCAGTGCTCTGTGAAAAGCCACCCTGGGCCTAGAACTCAGTTTCCAAGGGCAACGCTCATGCCTGGCTTCCAAAAATCTCAACACTATTTATGGCAATACTTCTCTGAGGTCAGTTCCAGAACTCAGACTCTAAGGGAGTCACACCAGAGTTCAAGAACATGTGGACCAAGTCATCTCTTCCAACCGCCACCCAAATGACCACAATTTAAACCAAAACACTCCAACGTGGCGCTCATCTTCTTCCATATAGACACTCACAATAACCTATGGCTGGAGTTTTCCATGAGGGGCACACCCCAAGACAGTGTCCAAAATAAGCTCTCTTGCACCTAATTTGCCTAAATTCAGGGTGGCCTGGACACCCTTCTTGTGAACCAGGAGAGATTAAGTAGGCCTCCCGTTAATACTGCTCCGCTTGTTCAATTTGAGGCCAAATGACTGTGGGGTTTGGATTCTTTATGTGAATTGGAGTCTTGAGAAAACCCAAGCAAATATGGGCTAGCCTCTGCAGGGCTTTGAAGAACTCATTTGACCCAAAGGATCCCTAATCTGACTTGATGGAGGTCAGGAAAGTTACAGAGGAAGGCGAGGGACTTCATCCACAAGGACTGCTCTTTTGGCCATTTTGTTTTTGGATGTAAACATGGGATCTTTCTTTAGATCCATCAGGAGCTGAGAATCTAAGTCACAGCCTCACACAGGGTAAATAGGCTGATTCAGACACATCCTTTCCAAAGCAATTAAGCAAAGAGCCACAGGTAATGCCCATTCATTTCCATTTGAAAACTGTTTTCTTCAGGCTTCAAAAAGTGGTGAACTGAGGAAAAGACCTTCCTGACATTCAGGGCAACAGAAGAATAGGTAAACAAAAGGCCCCAAGCAGGGTTTCTCCACTGAGACTTTCCTGGTCACACTGATATCTGAGTTTTCTGAGATGCTCACCATTCCCTTCAGTACATGGTCATGTCACAGAGCTTCGAGGTTGTACATATCTTAAACAGAAAACCATGAACCTATTCTGGAGAGTGGCCAGAATTCAGGAATAAAACAGGAACTAAGGAAGATAGCAGGTGTTGCACATCAATAAGGCAAGCTGCAGTCCATTCATAAATAGGGCAGGATGAATGCTGTGAAGCTTTCTACTAGACAGGTTATATTCATTGATGCATTCTCCTTTCTAATGTCTACAACCACGGACACAGTGGGATACACAGACATAGAAATTCTCGCCTTGTCAAACGACTTACAAGAAACAGTTCACTCCAAACAAAACAAACTGCCTTTCATACCTATTCTCAGAATATGAGACAAAACCACAAACCCACTCCCACACAACAAAGGCACCTCCTTTCCCCAAGTAGGTCTGTGACTATCCGGAGTGTCCTCTGACTGGTGGGCCTTACTATGTTCCCTGGAAATAGCCTGTTCTGTCTCAAATCTGGTCTTTTTGGCCAACTCTGTGAAGTTGTCAGGAGCCAGCGGTGAGCCACTGCCTGCTTTCTCAGGAAAGGCCCCTCTTCATAGCTTTCCTTGCATTTGGCCATCCTTACATCAGTAGGTCCCAAGAAAGACTGAGTCTGTCCTTGGTAAATCAAAATAAGTTTGACCACTGGGACTGGGACTGGGACTGGCTCTGTGTGCCTGGCTTCCTGGATTCCAAGTTCAGAGAGTTCCATCACCAAGGAAGTTAGGTGTGGTCACTTCCTTTTGGAACTGAATGAGGTCACTGCCTTGGCAACAACTTTGTCTTAACAGTTGCTTCCAAGTTTACCATGAGAAGGAGGCTGCTCCTACTTCCTGTGACACTTTCACAGGTCAGAGTGGTATGTCAACCATAGGCATGCAGGAGCAGCTCCAAACACATGCCTGCTTTGGTCCACCTAATCTACATTAAGAAGAGAGTGGCTGATTCAGACACATCCCTTCATCCTGAGCAGGTTGTTTGCCATGGAAGACTTTTGCTCTCTCAGGTCCTTTGTACTTGCCTACATCTTCTCCAGGGATCATTTCTGCGTGGACCTTTGAGGTTTTCAGCAAGTGGAAGATCCTCTATAATTCTGTATTTTAATACCAATTCTGTCCCTGCTCTTCTGTAAAATTAGATTGAGAGAACAGTGTATGGTTAGGATTAATAACAGGTTTGATTTGGTTTAGAAAGGAAACTACACGGTTGAGCAAACAGGGTCCTACAGTTAGCAATAATATGAGGATTTTTAATGGACCGGCCATGGCAGATAAAAGCGCAGTTAATCAGGTCACTATGTGAACCAAGACTCAAACCTCCCTTTTGGGGCCTCTGTCTCTCTTTGACGCTCTTCAAGTCGTTTTCTTAATTTACTCATAGATTCTTTTACAACTCCAGTATTGTCGGCATAAAAACAACATTCTTCCCTCAATGCAAGCAAAAAGGCACCTTTCTCTCATAAAGAGGAGGTCCAACACTCGCCTGCTTTGTAAAACAACTTCAGAAAGAGAGAGGTTAAAATTCCTGTAAAGCTGTGATGTCGGTTTTTAATGTCTTTAAACTTTGGCATATTTCTGCTTCTAATTGTGTCTTTGTTGTGTCTCATGGACTAGCCCACCCCTTCAGCAACTATTATTTCTAATAGGATGGCTAAAGTGAGGGATACAGGTTCCCAGTGGAACCGGGTTGTATTCCCCCCTATTTGATCTTTAAATGAACTTAAGTCATGATAGAGAACTCTGTTAAACATCTGCATCATTACATAATTAATCACATATATTGACCATTTTATGAAAACATAAATAATGTTAAAGTGTATAGAATTATACTGTTGTAGGGACGGACAAGGAAAGGGACCTAAGATAGCACCAAACACAGGAAAACAAGTCTTATTTGGTTGCATCCGGATTTAGAGGGCATTGCTTCTGTTGTAATCAATTAATCCCCTGAACCCCAAGTTTCGGTAGTTTTAGAATTTGTACCCAACATGTAAGGGAAGTGGCTCAGAAGTTCACAGTCTGTAGAAATTCACAGAAATCAGTTTTTGTTTCTGTTTTTGTTCCTCTGTTCTGGGCAAGTTAACTTTTTAAAGACACCTTGGAAAGGGAGAGCTTTTTTGTCTCTTTTTTTTCTCCCTGCCAGCTGTCACCATGGAGCCCAATTGGTAACTTTTTTATCTTAGAAATCTAGCCATCTCTGTGAAGCCCCAGCTCAAGGCCAGAGGCCTTGTTCACATATTTTGTGAAAATCTAGTAAGGCGGTGTCAAGCTTAGGGGTGGTGATTTTTCCAGCCAGTGGCCAAGTAGAACAGGGCAACACGAAAAGTGGAGGTTTATCTACATTGAACTCTTTCAGAGGGACTCTTTTGCTGAAAGACCTAATGTAAGCCTCGGTGAAGACTTCTGGAGAAGGTTATTTAAGACATATCTATGGACCTGGTACAGAGGGGGAAGACGGGGAAGGCGAGGCTGAGAGCAGCTCCGTGGATCTGAGAATGAGGAAGATGAGATGTAAAAGAATAATGGAAAAGGGGTTTCGGATTTTCCTAGAACAAAACTTGAGCAGTAGAACAGGTAGAGCAGAGGTGAAGATGGGAGTGAGTATTCCAAAAAGCCTGTGAGGGACTTTAAATTTTTAGTAACCTGTTTTCAGTGATGACAAAGCAACTTTAAAGGCTATTTTTATTACATCTTGGATAGGGGTCTGAGGGCTCTTCTCAGCTGGTTTGAGCTTTGGTTTAGCTTCTTAGAGGACTTGGTGGGACCTAGTGCAGGCACAGACAGAAAAAGAGAGGAGTGAGTGAGTGGAGGGTTACCTCGGTACCTGCTACCTCAGCAAGGGGGCAATGGTCTGAGAACTGGCGGAGGTTTGGGTTTTTGATGTAGTAATTGGAGGGAAGAAATCAGGTTGCTGAGGTGGGAGTGACAGCAGAGAGTCTAGAGCAGAAGGCTGAGGGTGAGGAACTATTGGAGAAGCATAGTACAGGATGTGAGTGAAGGAGGGAAAAGGATTCCACATAGGGGAATTTTCCCCTTTTGAGCACTTGCCGAAGTTAAAAATGTCACGCAGAATTTGAGGATCTAGAGAACCCTCTGGGGGCCATAGTTTTTGGTTGTCTAATTGGTTATATGGCCAATGCTGTGTACTGAATTTGATGAGGAGTTTGGGTTCCACCAGGCAGCCCCGGTATGCTCACATCCCCATGAATTACACAAGAAGTTGCCTTTCCCCCCACACAGCTATGGCTGTTTGTGGCTTTGATAGTCTGCTGGGCATATATAGTAATCTAGGCTAACCAACCTGAATCTGGCTCGCGTTTCCGTGCATCCATAATGTTTGTTTCAATTATCTATGGTATGGAAGGGATTTATGGAACTTTAGTGGAATCCTCTTCATTGGGTTTATCTCAATAGGAAAGACCTATACCAAGCTGAAAAATGTCTGGGTGGAGAGATAGCCACCAGGTCCCTAAGGGGGCTGTATGCGAGATAGACCATACTTCTTGTCTAGTAGGATTTCAGATCAGCCTTCACTGCTGAACAGGCTGATGAGGGTTAGGAGTACTGGTGGCCAAGGGGAGAGTCTATAGTCTTGTCCACATAGCGAATACGCAATTTGAAATGGTTACCAGTTTTTTCCAGTTTCCAACCAGAGTCTGGACACAGCGAAGGCTTGAGATGAGAGGCATGGATCCAAAAAGTGATTCTGTCTACTTTTATGGCTGTAGGTGTTATAAGTAGCACCTGGTATGTTCCTTTCCAGCGGGGTTCTAGGGATAACACCTGATGTTGTCTTATGTTGACGAAGTCTCTTACTTGATATTGATGTGGAATCCCCTCGTCCCCAGGTTGGTAGGCAGTGGCCAGCTGTTTCCACAGTTATCACTGAGTTCTTTCAATGGCTTTAAGTCTGTCAAGCAAGGGGTGTGGAAGGGATTGTTAGGCCTTAGAGTTGGGGATTAAGTCCCTTACTGGATGATGGGCATCATAGAGAATTTCATAGGGGGTGAGGTTACACAAAGAAACTGAGGGAGTATTTCTCTCATGAAACAGTGCATAAGGCAGGAGCATAGTCCAATCTTTTATGCCGGTCTCTAAGCTTAATTTTGTTAAGGTCTGTTTAATGGTTCTATTTATTTTTTCTACCTCTCCTGAGCTCTGGGGTATATAAGCATAATGTAACTTACAATTAATCCACACCTGATTTACCTGGGCCATGAACACAAGTCCATTATTAGACCCTATTATCTTAGACAGACCGTATCTTGGAAAAATATCTTCCAGGATCTTCTTGAGAACCATTTGCGCCGGTTTTTTTTTTTTTCTGTGTGTGTGTGTGTGTGTGTGTGTGTGTGTGTGTGTGTCTGTGTGTGTGTGTGTAAGGCTTCAACCCATCCTGAGAATGTATCCACAAAGACTAGGAGATATTTAAGTCCATACCTTGCTGGCTTAATTTCAGTAATGTCCACTTCCCAGAATTGTCCTGGTCTGGTTCCTCGTAGGTGCTTTCGTCTAAGAAACTTGGAAGGGTAAGCATTAAACAATTGACTGACCCGACAGGCTTTTGTTACCAGTTCAATTATTTCCTTTCGCTGTGAGTCAGTTAGTGGAAAACTCTGTTCTTAATCCTACAGGAATGCCTGCAGTTTCTTTGAACCAAGGTGAGTGAGTTGATGTACATTTTTAACGTAGTGTAGGGCTTTCTGTAATTGCAGGCTGAGCTCAGTAAAGTTGAGGCGTTCAATGTCAGTGTCCTTAGATGTTATCTAAAAATTCCTGGTACTTAGGGGTCCATTGGAATTGGGCATCTCCCTTTAACAGCGGGTATAAAGGAGCAGCTAAGGACTCAAACCCATTTATCCATTACCTGCAAAACCCAGCTATCCCAAGAAACTCTTAGTTGTCTGCTGTAAGATGGGGTTGCTATCTGCTCAATGGTTTGTTTTCTGGGCTCAGTGAGCCATCGTTTACCGCCCCTAAGGAAATAGTCGAAGAAGATTACTTCTTGCTGGCAAATTGGGCAATTTTGGCCGAAGCTCTATACCCGAGTTGAGCAAGCTCGGATAATAGTTCTTGGGTCCCATTTCACAGTTTTCCTTGGTGTTGGATGCCAGTAGCAGGTGATCCACATATTGAAGCTGGGTGAATTCGGGGTGTGTAGTTCAGAAATTGTTGAGATCTCTGTGAAGGGCTTCATCAAAGAGAGTGGGGGAGTTTTTGAACCCCTCTGCGAGTCTAGTCCAAGTTAGTTGACTAGACTTTCCGGTTTCTGGGTCTACCCACCCAAAAGCAAACAGCAACTGACTATCTTTATGCAGAGGCAAGCAAAAGAAAGCTTGTTTTAAGTTCAGAACAGTATACCATTTCTGCTCAGGGTTCAGAGTGCAAAGCAGATTGAACAGAGTAGGTACCGTGGGGTAAATGTCCTGCACTCTGTTGTTGATCTCTCTTAGGTCTTTAACAGGGTGATAGTCCCTGGTTCCTGGCTTTTTCTTCTAATAGCAGGGGAGTGTTCCAGGCCAATTGACAGGGCCTTAGGACCCCTAAGGCCAGATATTTCTGAATATAGGGCCTTATCACATCTTTAGCTTTTTATGCTTAGAAGATATTATTTGACATTGATTGGGGAGGCTGAGGTTTTTAACTCCACTGTTATTGGAGGTTGTTTCACGGCCAGGCCTAACACAGCAGTTTTTGCCCAGGCATCTCGGTAATCTGTTATCCATTTCTGGGGTAGCTTGCCTGTTTGATCAGTCTTGGGGGGTGTGAAGAGTGGACGTTCATCTTCTACTAATATAGTTAAAGCCGTGACTATAGGAGTTTTTACTGAAGGATTTAGAAATTTCATTTGGGGGCCTTCAGGGTTAAAAGTTATTTTGGCCCAGAGCTTGTTGAGCAGATCTCTGCCCATCAATGGGTGCGGGCATTCGGGGATTACTAGGAAGGAGTGATGGATTTTTCCTTTCCCCAGGTCCATGGTCCTCTTAGTAGTCTAAGCCCGATATTTACTGCCATTAGCCCTTTGAACTACAGACCTTTTATTTGATAGATGGCCCAAGGGGGCCTTAAGGGCTGAGTATACTGCTCCTGTATTCACTTCAAAGTTTACTGGGGTCCCCTACACTTCAAATCTTACCCTGAGCTAGGGGAAAGAATCTGAGCCCCAACTTTCTTAGTCATCCCCCAGAGTCAGAATGGCTGGCTGGCATGTCTGTCTCTTTATAGGGCACTCTTTGGCCCAGTGTCCTTTTTTTTTTTACAGTAGGCACATTGATCTGAGGCCAGGGGTGGCCTGTGGCACGGGCCCAGGTATCGCTTCCTGTCACCTTATGTCTTAATTTCTGGCCTCTTTCTTGTTGTGACCAGGATCTTAGTCAATGCCTTAGTCTTTCATTTGCTTCTCTCATCCTCCCTCTGCTCCCTTTCTTTTTCCCTGTTTCTCTCTTATAGTATACTTTTTCGGCTTCTCTGACTAAATCTCTCTTTTAACTTTTTTTTTTAATATCCATGGCAGCTTCAACAATTAAGGCCATCGTGACAGATGCCTTTTGATCTGCTGCCTGAGGATCGAAAGGAGTATATATCTTATATGCCTCCATAATTCTCTCTAGAAACATAGAGGAAGATTCATCAGGCCTTTTAATAATTTCTCTTACCATGGCCAAATTAGTTGGTCACCTAGCGGCCCCTTGGATACCCGCAATTAGAGCCTGGCAATAATTGGACAGATGCTCCCTATCTTCAAAGGTGTTGGGGTCCCAGTTGGGTTGGTTAAAGGGGAAGGCAGCTTTTATTATGTTGGGAAGTTGTGTTGGTCGCCCATCAGGTCCGAGGATATTTTTTTCTAGCTTCCAGGAGGTTTTTCTCTCATTCCTCTGTCATGAAGAGAGTCCCTAGAAGTTGTTGGCAGTCATTCCAAGTAGGCAGGTGTGAAAACGTTGGCGAGTTCTCTGAGTTTTTTTAGCCGGGCCAGCTTCCTCCAGGGAAGGAGGCGCTGTGTGTGTCATGGGACAGTCATCTGGAGGGTGCTGGGCCATTCTGGTTTCCTCGAATGGTGGAGAGGCTGAGTCAGCAGCAGGGGAATTACTTACAGGGTTTTGGGGGTTGGGGGACAAGGGCAGAGGATAAGGACGAGTAGAGTCTTGAGACTCAGGGAGAACAGAGGGTGGAGGTTGAGGAACAGAGAGTTTGAGAGATAGAATCATACGGGAAGGAGTAGGAGTGGGTGCAGGGACAAGGAAAGGCTTCACCCATGGAGGAGGAGATTTGCAGAGGTCCTGACAAGTTAAGATATATGGCTATTGATCTGGATGTCTATGTGGCCCCGGCTGAAAGACAATATCTCAGACTTTTCAAATTAGTGCGAAGTAGAAACATCCTTCTAGAGGCCATCCGACTACAAAGGTGGGTTATTCTGATACACAGAATCTGCAGGTCTGGTGTTTTAATAAAAAAGAAAGATTCTGAGCCCTTAAGCAGACTTTGGTCCAGTGATTAAGGGTCAGGGACAGAGGCATTGAAGTGCTCTGTCCCATAATGAAATATACACAGACAGTGAAAGCAACAACACATGATACAGACAAGACAAGACAATAAAGACAGGCAATGGACGTCCAATACTGAGACCAGGACTGAGTAGCCGGCAAAACCTGATGGGCTGGCAATTCCGAATCTGAAAGAAAATATCACTGAGTCGAGGAGACTATGGTTCCTCGATTTCCCGAGTCCATCCCCCAGGGACATGGCCTGTGGCTCTGTGACATGTGTGTCAGCCACTGTGGGAGAGAGCTCACGCTCTTTACCAATAGCCATTTTGTCAAACCCTAACCTGAATCCTGAAACCAGAAAGAGGGGCCTTATTTACCCCCAGAGCATCCCGTTGGGGGTCTTTCATCTGCAGCTGCCGGATCTCGCTGGGGCCACCAGAAGTAAAGGTCGGGTGAGCATCGATGAAAGAGACCACCAAGAGACTGTCTAATGCAACAGCAAAGGGTTTATTGGGAGTCCGGCATGCAAGGGCTCAGAGCTCGCTTGAATAGAGCAGAGAGCCCTGAGAACAGCTTAAGAAGTGCTTATATATTTTCCTTGGAGAGGGCAGGGAGGGAAGTTTATTGATGGGTAAGGGCGAGTGGGCGGTTTGCGTGCAAATGGTTGATGGAGTACATTCTGCAGTTTGGCAGTTGGGGGCAGCACATTCTGGGAACAAGAAGAGCAAACAGTTCTCAAGATTTCAACAGTGTTTTATTAAGCATACAGAAAAACAGAAAGTGACAAGTACCTATTTTATTAACCTTTCAATATAAGTATGAAAACAGAAATCTAGGTTAGATTTGAAGGCCAGAAGTTCATTTGGCCCTTGATTGGTATACTTAGCTTTGCATTACGTTCCGTAGAGATGTCCCAGAAATATGGATATACAATGACACAGGACCTTGTACCTTCTCAGAGGTCAGTTCCAAAACACAGTCTCTAAGGGGAATCACACCAAAGTTCAAGACAAGATGGACTCAATTATCTCTACCAACCACCACACAAATGACCACAATTAAAACCAAAACACTCCCAAATGGCACTCATCTTCTTCCAAATAGACACTCATCATAACTTCTGGCAGGAGGATTCCATGAGAGGCGCAGTACAAGACAGTGTCCCAAATAATCTCCCTTTCCCCTCATTTGCCAAAAGTCAGAGTGGCCTGGACACCCTTCCTGTGAACCAGGAGTGATCAAATATGCCTGCCATTAATACAGCTCTGTTCTTCAATTTGAGGCCTACTGACGGTGGGGTTTAGATTCTTTATTTGAATTGGATTCATAAGAAAACCCAAGAACCTATGGGCTAGCATCTGCAAGGTTTGAAGAACTCAATTGACCCAATGGATCCCTTTTCTCACTTGATTGATGTCAGGAACCTTACAGAGGAATGCGAGAGACTTCATCAACAATGACTGATTTTTTGGCCATTTTGATTTTGGATCCACACATGGCATCTTTCTTTAGATCCATCAGGTGCTGATAATCTAAGCCACAGGCTCACACAGAGCCAAGAGGCTGATTCAGACACATCCCTTTACAATGCATTTAAGCAAAGAACCACAGTGGATGCCCATTCATTTCCGTTTGAAAACTGTTTTCTTCAGGCTTCACAAAAGCGTGGCCTGAGGCAAAGACCTTCCTGACATTCAGGGCAACAGAACAATAGGTAATCAAAAGGCCCTTCGCAGGGTTTCTCTACTGAGACTTTCTGGGTCACAGTGATATCTGACTTTTCTGAGATGCTTGGCATTCTCTTCAGCTATCCAGTACATGTCCATGTCACAGTGCTTGGAGGTGGTACATATCGTGGATGCAAATGCATGAACCTATTCTGGAGAGTGGCTAGATTTCAGGAAGAAAACAGGAACTTAGGAAAATAGCAGGTGTTGCCCATCGATAAGGCAAGCCCTAGTGCATTCATAAATTGGGCAGGATGAATGCTGGGAAGCTTTCTACTTGACAGGAAACATCCATTGATGCATTCTCTTTTCTAATGTCTACAAGCACGGACACAGTGGGATACACAGACATAGAAACACTCGCCTTGTAAAACAACTTACTAGAAACAGTTCACTCCAAACCAAACAAACCGACTTTCCTGCCTATTCTCAGAACATGAGACAAAACCACAAACACACATCCACACCCACAAAGGCACCTCCTTCCCCAAGTAGGTCGCTCACTCTCCAGAGTATCCTCTTACTGCTGGACCATACTATGTTCCCCCGATATGGCGTTTCCTGTCTCAGATCTGGTCTCCTTGTCCAACTCTGTGAAGTGGTCAGGAGCCAGCTGTGAGCCACTACCTACTTTTTCAGGAAAGGCCCCTCTTCAGAGAACTCCTGGCATTTGGCCATCCTCACATCAGTAGGTACCAAGAAAGACTGACTCTGTCCTTGCTAAATCGAAGCAAGTGAGACACTGGGACTGGGACTGAGACTGACTCTGTGTGCCTGGCTTCCTGGATCCCAAGTTCAGAGAGTTCCATTACCAAGGGATTGAAGTGAGGTCACATCCTTCAGGAACTGAATGAGGTCACTGCCTTGGCAACCACTTTGTCCAAACAGTTGCTTTCAAGCGTACCATGAGAAGGAGGCTTACCCTATTTTCTGTGGCACTTTCACAAATTAGAATGGTATATCAACCATAGGCACCAAGGAACCGCTCTCCCCACATGCCTGATTTGGTCCATCTTCTTTATATTTGGAAGAGAGCCTTTAGTCCAGGGAGCACTGCAGTGAACCTCTGCACTAAAACTATTAGCAAGCACCTGATGGAGGACACCTCCATAGGTAAGTGGCTACTTTATAACATCTGATATCTGGTTAAGGGAGATCTCTTCTGATGACAGAGATGTGGCACGGGGAGGCTCACATATACTTCTGTCCAGGACAGTAACGAGAATCTTTCTGTCCTCTGTTCTGTTCTGTAGGGAATTCCTCTGGAACTGTAGAGAGGTGCCGACGGGCACGCATGCGCTCCTACCCTGGAGCTTTAGCAAGATGTTGCACTCTTGCCCTGTTTCTGTGTTTAGGCGCTGGGTTTCTGTTTTTTTGTGTTCTGTGTTCTATTTTTTGGTTTTTGGTTTGTTTGTTTTTGTTCGTTTTGTTGTGTGATTTTGGTGGTAAAAACTTAAGTATATTGGACATGAAAATCAGAAATAAAGAGATTAAGCCTGACACCCCTTTGGACTGTGTTTTAAGGAACTGCAATGAACTTTATCCCCCATTGTAAAGCAGGATGATAGAAGCCCCTAGCTGGCTGCCTGGAGCACACCCATTGCAGAGGGCTATGCCTGCTGGGGACCTAAGAACTGAGTATCTCCCAGGTTAACAAGTGAAACTCCTTTAAAACCCCTTGTCCCTCCAGATAAAGAGAGTCACAACTTTGGCAGAGTCCCCTGTGTTTCTCCTTTGTTAGCCAAGCAATAAAACTCCTTTTTTCTTTTTCTCAAAACCCAGTCCTCATTATTAAATTTGTATTAATTGGCTTCAAGGTCAGGAACCAAACTTTAAGTTACAAATCTTGTACCTACCCTCCGCCCCTGAACTTTGTGAGAGCTATCTACTGAAATGTTAGGAGATAGAGCATGCTTGATGTGGAACTGAATCAGAGGAGCTAATCCTGTATGTAAAAGGGGAAACTGAGGGACTCCCAGCAGCTGCCAAAGCCCTGTTGATTCAGGGAATTACCTCCTTCCTTCCCTGCACTGTAAGGATTATGCCACCTCTGTCTTGTTAAAAAAAGAGAAAAAGAAAAAGGTGACACTAAATGCAGTAAAGTCACCATGGAGACACTTTATTTTACATTTCAGGTTGCCCTTCTGTGAAAACATCTGGTCCCCTTGTGGGGACATCTATGGTGCCACTGCTGTAGGAGATTTTTCTCTTATCTGCTCTGGTTTAAAGGGTTCTGTCTGACAGCCATGGTCTGGACCTCCTTTCTGTCTGTATTGTGTCTTAGTTTCTGGCCCTTTAAGGCATCTGCAATAATGTGTTGATATTATAAATTGGTTTTGGGGAATGATCTTAGCTGAATGTGTGTCTAAATGATGATGTTTTATTTTAACAATCTGGTAACTGAATGGGTTTTTGAAGCATTGCACAATCTTGCAGTAAAAAGTCGGGTTTAGGTAATTGTTTAGTTTATGATTTCAGATAATTCATGCCAGAGAACTTAAATACTTAGGATGGATAACTGAAGAACTCTACTTCCAAGTTGGCAAGAAACTTCCCAATCATACGGTCTTTTTTTTTTTTTTCCACCAATTTTGAATTGGGTAGCCTGGGAAAATGTCACTGTGTGTACCAGTGCATTAATTTGGACATAAATAGTAAATCATAGTATGGTGTCTGTTGACAAAACAAGATGTAAAGATATAAAATTTTGTGAATTGTATCTTAAACTTGTATCATAATTTTCAACATCTGAACCTGAAAATTATGGTTAAAATGCCTTAGTCCTGAGATGTCTGTTCAGAATAGCAGTTTTTTTGCTGCTCCTTCCAGACCTCAGCCATGACTTATGTTGAAATGCAAATGAAAGAAGCCTGCAAGCTTTGTAGGAGAGTGATTTGAGGTCTAAGGGAATAAAAGGTAAATTGTATGTTATTTACTAATTACTGGCAAGTCATTTTTTCTAGGACTCTTATTTTTTTTCTTAGATACTTTATGTTTTTTGACCTCATGATTTTGAGCATACAGACCTAGGTTAATGTTTTTCTGATCAGTTCTATCTTTGACCAACTGTGGACTTTTTGAAACATTGCAATAAAGATTTCAACTACGAAAAGCTACAAGGCCTTTACTATTATTATGTGTGCACAAATTGTTATGTGTTGTATGTCTATATATACATATGTCCGTATATCATATATATGATACACAAATTAACATATTTAAGGAGCACTCATAAAAAAATAGCGCTCGTAAAAACAAATTTTAAAAAAGTGGATCCAAAGATCTTTAATTCACGTGATTTAAATGTTTCAATTTAAATTGGATAAAGAGATAAAAACAAATGTCTTTAAATTTAAGCTTACAAAGTTTTCTAGGTGTTCAAACATCTAACAAAATATTAACATCTACAAAATGTCTAATATGCCTTGGCTCTAGTACCTTTCCTTCAACATAAAAATGGTTTACACTGTTCAATACATTTCTCTAACTTTTTGATAAATAAGTAAAGTAAATTTGATATGGGATTACTCATTCATGAGTACTTTTGTTAGATATCTGATTGATTTACTAAGATCTGTATTTTTTTTAGTAAACTCTGTATAAGATTGTAAAAATCAGTCATGTGTTAAGGAGACAAAAATTTCTTAAAACATAAGTTTACCCATAATATTGAGTTTATTAAGATTTATGTTTTCTAGAGCAAGCAACCATAAAAATTAAACAACTGATTAAAGAAAAACTGTTATTTTAGAGCACTGTACTGCCATTTCTTTAAAAGCCAAACTTGATTAATGTAGAAACATAAATGTAATTGTTATGCTATTAATGTTTTCATATCTTAGAGGTATGCAAGTCTGTAAGGTAGAAACGTTTAAAGAGTATTATATCAAGCTGGTGCTCTGAAGTTGTGTGGTAAAAAATATATTGTGGATTTATTTACCTGTTATCAATAAGATATGTAAATTTTTATGTTACTTTTTACATTGGGGAACAATTTAAATGTATTTTTAAGTTAATTAGAGCCTAATCTTTGTAAAGGTTAAAAACTTTCAGCCTTACTTTAATTCATGTTTTAAATGTGATATCATATGGTGTTAGCTAATGTTCATGTGACCTCAAACAATTTATTTAAACACTGTCAAATGATATTTAAAAATAAAGATCAGCTTTAGAACTAAAATAGTTAAGATTTATAAAGAGCTCTGCCTTACCTGAGATAAGGCTTTGTGTCCCATCTTACTACATGTGAGAATGACTATGAAACCATTAGGTCAGATAATATTTCTTTAAAGTTATGTTAAAAAGTTTTTTTTTATTGTCAATATTCCTAGGATCTCAAACAGGGGATATAATGTATAATTCAGCCAAAAAATTCAGGGAAGATATTACACGAACTAAGTATTTTTACTTTTGTTAATTTTAGTTTGAAATTTTCTTATAAGTGATCTAAAGATTCCCTGTTAATGTTTTACAAATGTGTTGCTTTAAGAACACAACATGGGTTTATTCAAGATAATAAGTCATCAACTACAATACAGACAGAATAATACAGATCCCAATTAATAAAAAGGTAATTATAAAGTTATAGACATTAAAGCCCAGTACTCTTAATGTAAGGCTGTTAAAATTTATTTGCTGGATTTTTAAGATTAGGATTTAAAATGAATGTTAAATGAAAAGGGCCAAGAAAACCAATATTTGGCTCTTGCTCTCTGAGTCAGTCTGAATCCAGGGAACAGGGGACTTCTCTAAAGAGCTTTGCAACTCTGAGCCACATAACCTCCTGATCAGGGAGATTAATGAGACCACTGGAGAACAGAAAGCCAATCAGTGCATTTGTTACAAAGAGGAGAGTCATCATAGAAAGGAGACATCCATGATGCTTCTGAGGGAAGCCAAATGGTCAAGCAAGACCTGGACCCACCTAGCGCAAATGGCACTAGAAGAACTGAGAATCTCTTCTCAAGTTTCCCCAGAATTGATTCCCACAAAATCTCAGCTGACTGTTAACAATAGATAGAAACAAAAGTCCGTTTGACTGCTTCATCTTAAACACTTAGCAAAGACAGTTAAGACCAAAATACAGCCACTCCTGGGCATTTTAAATAATAATAATAATAATAATAATAATAATAATAAAATTTTAAGGTATGCACTTTATCTTATCCTCCCAAAATAAGTAAGACTGGAGGCTACAAAGAAGGATTCTCACACAGGAATGCCTAATACTTATTAAAAGAGACTATCAAGAAGAGCTGCCACAGGCAGAAGTTTTCAGTTTAAGACCTACAGATATTCCTAACCTACACAGGTAGGCTTGGTGTTTGCTAGTACGATTATCCAGCCCTGAGTAACAGAATTAAAGGTTTCTCTATTAAACGCAGAGGTCATACTAGTAAAAGGATTTTTACAAGATCAGATGACATTAAATTATTAAACTGTGTCTTATTGGGAGGGCCAACTGTAACACTTAAAGTTAAATATTAAGTTGACAGTCCTGATAATTGGGGATATTAAAGACTGGTAAGGGAATTTCTATACAGTGACATGTTCCAGCTGCTGCAACATTTATTCAGTAATCATGGTTTTTGTTTCACTCATAGAAGAATTAATTCACAGATGACTTTACAACCTGTTCTTCCCCAACCTGACTTCAAACCAAACTGACTTCTAAAGGGCAACTCATGTCTCTCAACTGACTTCTAATAGGCAACTCATGTCCCTCACGACGAGCCCACTCACGTCACCCTGTCTCAGGATAGAAGAAGAAAAAATTAGTGATGCCACTCTTTTTACAACAATGGAGAGAAAGATAAATAGACTATCAATATAAATAATTAATTAAGTCAGGTAAAATCAGGGAGATCGGTTTTGGGTGAGTTGTAAAAATTTGGAGACTCTTATCTGAGGGATTAAAATTTCCTCAGTGTTCTTCCCATAATCTATCAAAGATTTGAAAGGGACACAGAGAAAAGGGGGAAATTGTAGACCCAAACTGATCTTTAATTAAAATTGGGAGCCATCATGCCACAAAGCCATGAAAAGATAATTTTGGCTTTACCATTAATTACTTCAAATTCTGAAGCTGCGTGGAATGCCTGCCCACGCCTTGAACTCACGCATGCCCAGCTCTCTGACCAGATAGCAGCCCTCTCTGAAACTTTAGTGACACATCATAAATATTTGCCTTCTCTGGCCAGACAACAATCCTCTCTGAGGCTCTAATGGTCCTTATGAATTCTGATGTAGGGACAGCAAAAAAAATTGTAAACTACCTTTAATCTGATGTTTATCAGAGTTCTGTTATCTGTAACCCCCCTTTTGTGTAACTTACTGGGCTATAAAACTGGGCTGTAGGAAAGCTGGGAATGCTGTCTTGTTCCCACCATTTTGGGAGGGAGAGGCAGCACGGCCGGTGGAAATAATAAGCTTAATTTTATTTGATTTTAATTTGAGTCAGTGGTCTTTTCTAGCGTCCTGGTCTAACAGGTAAACACTCCAAAGACGTGGAGCTCTGCCGGCCTAAAGACTTCTTGAGAAACTTCCTCTGAGGTTGGGCACTTGAAATATATGTTGTTGTAAGTAGATTTAGCTTCCTTTCTAGTGACACCATAAAAGCTGGGTCTGCATCTTCGTGACCTGGAGGACATGGTTTTTTGTATTCTAATGAACATGAGGCAGCAGTGCTGAATTTTGTATTTGTAGGTAAACTGTGGCCACTTGGTGCTAAGTGTCTCCCCGTGTGAACTGTGAAGCCATTTGGTCATCCTCCACTTTTCGTGGTGTTTCTTGCTGCTGCACTGGGAGTTTGGTATTTGCTTCATGAAATACAACGAGTTCAACTGGGACCCAGTATTGGAGGGAGTTCTGTCAATTGTGGTGACAGAGAATGCACCAACCAGGCTTCTATCTCACAATGCTTGCCCATTTGTCCATAGAAATCTGACTCTGAACTTTGCCCAGAAACCTCTCCATGTAACAAGAAGGGTCTGCTGGCTGCACCATATCAGTCACAAGCCATTTTGAAGGCAATGGAAAATCCTCCTGGCCACACCACAGATGTATTATCACACACCTGCCCACCACTGCAATAGGCCCACTACTCAGCAGGGTCCAACTTACTGGCATCTTTGTTCTACACCATTTTCATGAAACCCCGTCAATCATGGCATTCTCTTGTACACTCATGATCAGGAAAAAGACATCCAAAGGTTCTCCAGTGCCACCTGGTTAAGGGAATTTCAAAAATTTTATTGTATTTATTTAGCCATTTTTCATGGATGAAGTTGGAGGCATTGTGGGTTTCAGTTCATTCAGGAACCATTAAATGGTGAGGAAACTCATTTCAATGAAATCTCTGGAGAAATCTCACAGGCAAGTCATCCCATAGAGTGGTCAAAAGGTCACATGAAGCCAGGCCCATTGAGGTCTTCAATGTGACGTCCATGGGTGTTCTGACTGTCAACTATGGCTGCCACATCTTTCAGAATAAAATCATGTGATATCTTAGCTGAGATTCCAAGGCTCAGTGGAAAGTCACCCTTCTTTTTTGATCTCAGTTTCCAAGGGGAAATCCAATGCGTGGCCTCCTAAAATCTGAACACAGTTCATGGCAATATTTCTCTGAGATCAGTTCCAGAACTCAGACTCTAAGGGGAATCACACCAGAGTTCAAGCCCAGGTAGACCCTGTCATCACTTCCAAGCACTACACAAATGACCACAATTAAAACCAAAACACTCCCACAAGGCCGTCATCTTCTTCCATATAGACACTCATCATAACCTGTGGCTGGAGGTTTCCATGAGGGGCTCAGCCCAAGACAGTGTACAAAATAAACTCCCTTGCCCATAATTTGCCTAAAGTCAGGGTTGCCTGGACACCCTTCCTGAGAACCAGGAGTGATCAAATAAGCCTGCCATAAATACTGCTCTGCTTCTCCAATTTGAGGCCTACTGACTCTCGGGTATAGACTCTTTATGTGAATTGGAATCATGAGAAAACCCAAGCACATATGGGCTATCATCTGCAGGGTTTTGAGAACTCATTTTACACAAAGGATCCCTATTTTCACTTGATGGAGGTTAGGAACGTTACAGAGGAAGGCGAGAGACTTCGTCCACAATGACTGCTTTTTTGGCCATTTTGGTTTTGGAAGCACACGTGGGAACTTTCTTTAGATCCATCAGGTGCTGAGAATCTATGCAACAGCCTCACACATGGCCAAGAGTCTGATGCAGACACATTCCTTTCCAAAGCAATTAAGCAAAGAGCAACAGGTGATGCCCATTAATTCCCCTTGAAAACCATTTCCTTCAGGCTTCACAAAGGAGTGGCCTGAGGCAAAGACCTCTCTGACATTCAGGGCAACAGAACAATAGATAAGCAAATGGCCCATTGCAGGGTTTCTCGAATGATATCTGAGTTTTCTGAGATGATTCCATTCCCTTCAGCTATCCAGTACATGGCCATGTCACAGAGCTTGGAGGTGGTACATATCGTGGACACAAAACCCTGAACCTATTCTGGAGAGTGGCCAGAATTCAAGAAGACATACAGGAACTTAGGAAGATAGTAGTTGTTGCCCATCCATTAGGCAAGCCACAGTCCATTCATAAATTGGGCAGGAAGAATGCTGTGAAGTTTTCTACTAGACAGGACACATCCATTGATGCATTCTCTTTTCTAATGTCTACAACCACGGACACAGTGGGATAAACAGACATAGAAACACTCGCATTGTCAAAAGACTTACTAGAAACAGTCCACTCCAAATCAAACAAACCGACTTTCCTATATATTCTCAGATCATGAGACAAAACCACAAACTCACACGCACACCCACAAAGTCAACTCCTTCCCCCAAGTAGGTCTGTGACTATCCGGAGTGTCCTCTGACTGATGGGACATACTACGTTTCCCCGAAATGGGCTGTCCTATGTCACATCTGGTCTCCTTGGCCAACACTGTGAAGTTGTCAGGTGCCAGTAGTGAGACACTACCTGCTTTCTCAGGAAAGGCCCCTCTTCAGAGCTCTCCTGGAATTTGGCCATCCTCACATCAGTAGTTACACAGAAAGACCGATTCTGTCCTTGGTAAATCCAAACATGTGTGGCCACTGGGACTGGGACTGGGAATGACTCTGGGTGCCTGGCTTCCTGGATCCCAAGTTCAGAGAGTTCCATCACCAAGAAAGTTATATAGGTCACTTCCTTCAGGAACTGAATGAGGTCACTGCCTTGGCAACATCTTTGTCCTAACAGTTGCTTCCAAGTGTCCCAATAGATGGAGGCTGCCCCTACTTCCTGTGACACTTTCACAAGTAAGAATGGTATATCAAACATAGGCACCCGTAAACAGCTCTCCACACAGGCCTGGTTTGGTCCATCTTCTCTACATTAAGAAGAGAGAGACTGCTTCAGACACACCCCTTCATCCTGACCTGTTTTTTTTTTTTTTTTTTTTTGTTGTCATGAAAGATGACTTTCGCTCTCTCAGGTCCTTCATAGCTTTCTATATCTTCCCCAGGGTTCACTTCTGCATGGACCTTTGAGGTTCTCAGCAGGTGGAAGATCTCTTACATTTCTATATAAGACCAACTTTGTCCTTGCTTTTCTGTAAAGTTAGGTTGAGGAAACAAAGTATGGTTAGGGTTAATAACATGATTGATTTGGGTTAGGAATCATTCTGCTGCATGAATAATGGTATTGGGAACCTGCAATATTTATAAGGATATATAGAGGTGAAATATATGTATGAAAACACAAATCTAGGTAAGATTTGAAGCCCAAAAGGGCATTGGATCCTTGATTGGGATACTTTACTCTGAATTATGTTGTGCACATGTGTCTCAGATAAATCTATACATAATGGCATAGGACCTTGTACCTTGGATAATTGAATGTTGAAGAGAACATCCAGTCAAAAAAGGATAGTTGGTAGGATTAGGAAGATACTTGATAGGATTAGAAAAAAGAGTCAGTATAGGATTTGGACAAAAAGTTCTTTAGCAATAGGGTTTCAGGTAGACAGAAAATGTAAATGTCAGCACATTTGAAGAGTCAGTCACAATGATGAACTGGGGAAAATATGTAGGAAAGCAGATATCATTAGAGACATTAGGAAATCAGGCAAATGATGAAGTGATTGATAGGATTAGACATTTTCAACAGCCTTGAGGTTGAATACATAATCTTAGGAAGAAACAAATATGTAGTCACCAATAGGATTGACATTTGAGAGCATTAGGCAACCTGGACATGGGTGATTTTCATAATCCATACTCACATTCCATTTAGGCTTTGGTACAATTGTAAGTGTGACTTTGCATTTTGTGGCCAGAATATTACTGTGATAAAATGTATATGTAGATCAGGTGACATGAGTATTTCTTGCACCATTTCTGGGAGCAATATTTAGAAGAGATATAAATTAGTATTGGGGGTACAAATAGGTGTACCATGTGTGAATATATAATATAACTGATTCCAACTTTAGAAATTGGAATAAATTGATATCTGAAAATACACAGTAAATGTTATATTGATATACATACATTCATTCCAACAAGTTATACATCTAATGGTAATATTAGGGTTGTGGTTTATCATAAAGTGTGTGAGTTTTGCTTCAAAATTGATTATGGAAATCGAAAATAATGTGTTTGGAAAGAAGTCTCATGAAATGACCAGTCAAAAGCAAGGAGGAATACATGTGTACTGAAGCAGGAAGTGATTGAATGTGTTTCAAATGTCTTTAAATTTGTGAACTTATGGATGAAATGTTTATACTATGATGTACAAAAACTGAAGAAATAGTAATGTACCAGTGTTAAATAAAATGAACGTCAAAATACACATCATGCCCCATTGGAATCTACATGCATTGATGTTAAATTGGGTCAGTTACTGTAGAAATATAAGGATTTGTTTGCACCATTCAGTGAAGTGAGTTTTCAGTACTAGAAAACAAATATGTATTTCAGGTGGATGAATATTTCTGAAAATAATCGTATGAAAATTTGATTATAAAACCACATACATGAGCATGAGTGAATTATTAAGGGAGTGTATAATAAGACACATATATTTTATATTTGGAAAAAAAAAATATATATATATATATATATATATATATATATATATATATATATATCACACAGAGAAACATTAGAAAGTAGCAATATATATGCCAATCAAAATTCATCGTGAAATATATATCATCCACCGATCCAAAAATATTAATTTTACTGAACATGGATTTATGTATAATGTTGTTCAACTAAAAATCTCACTCATAGTTTGAATTTTCAGTTCCAAAAGCGTTTAGGAGGGGTGATCTCTTCTCATACTTTGTTTCTGCCAAGTTAGCCACCTCACAAAAATGTACGTGTGATACCAGGTATGATATTATATGTGCATATAAAAATACATGTGCTGAATTGGCTACAGAAAAAAGGAGACAGAAATTCACATATGTGTTAACTTTAAAAACACATGGAGTACTATTTCAACAAACAATTGACAAGATTTATAACTCCTACACTATATCATGCAAAAGGCAAGACCAACTATACGCCATGCCTCCTCTGAACTGCTTGTATTAATATTATGTTTGGGTTATTTGTCTCCATCATATTAGGATTAGTAGTCAGAGTCTATTAGGGTATGGGTTACTGACAGGGATTCAGTATTTCGAATGGAAAATTGGAAAATGAATCCAATGTGTATGTAAATATGTGCTACACAAAAATCTTCCCACTCTCATCCAGAACAATACCTTGACAACACCTTCACCCCATGTAAGACACAATTAGAGGAGAAGAGTTAGAAAATCCATGAATACATATCTGGAATGGAATGCGATCAGGAGTTCACAACCTTGGAAGTGTTAGAGGAGTTTCCAAAAGTAAGGGACAGGGTAAACACTTCAAAAACATGGAGGTCTGTTGTCCTAGAGACTTCTTGAGATACTGCCTGTGAGGTTGGGCACTTGAAATATATGTTGTTGTCACGTGCTTTAGCTTCCTTTCTAGTGAAAAAATCAACCTGGGTCTGCATCTATGTGACCTGGAGGACATGGTTTCTTATTTTCCATCCGTGGATGGGCCCCTTGCTTAAGAGCTCTGGCTACTGGACAAATTTTACACAAAGAAGCCTCTAATCTGACTTTTGGGGCCCCTTGAACTATGTACTCCCCACATCACTTGAAAGATCTTTTACCTTAAAAGGGCCTTCAAACCCTCCCTACATCCAGAGTTCTGTCGCTCCTCACTTCCTTTCTGGAAAACCCTAATATTATTTTCCTCCCCTGATCTGCACTGAACCCTGCCTCACTGCTCCCAATGACTCCCATGTCTCACACACCAACTCATAATTGCTTGGAAAACTTAGATGATTTCCTCCCCTGTCATTCTTCCATTTTTGAGAGACTACTCACCAAGCCTGACCTTATCTGGTTTACTGACAGCAGTTCCTTTAGGCAGAATGGAACTCATTACTCTGGATACGCTGTATTTTCAGCCACTGAGATTATAGAGGCCAAAGTTTTGCCTTCAGGAACTACAGACCAGCAGGCTGATTGTATAGCATCCACTCGTGCCTGCCTTCTAGCACAAGGCAAATCCCTCACCCTCTAAACTGATTCAAAATATGTCTTCCATATCTTATTATCCCATGCTGCAATTTGAAAGAAGCGAGGCCTACTTACCACCAAAGGTAATGCGATCACTAATTCAGCTCTTATAACCAATCTGATAGAGGCCTCCCACTTACCCACCCAGTTGGGAGATGTCCATTGTAGGTCCCATCAGAAGGACGGCTCTCTTATCACGGAGGGCAATGCCAAAGCTGACCAGGTGGCACGAATGGCTGCAACCACTTCCAATCATGGCCCCCATGGTGGACATATAATGGCCACTTTAGACAGCTCATCTGAAGCCCCTATTTCTTTCAGTAAGAACAAGCATCTTTTCAAGTTCCTTCATACTCTATTCCTTTCCAATTCTCAGTCTTTGACCCTCTTTTTACAGAGTTTCTTCTTCCTCACTCCCTCTGACAAGCCATGCTACAGAATATAGCCTCTAATTGTCAGATCTGTCAGCGGACCAACCCTCATAGTCCTTTAAGGCCCAAAGGTTTCCCTTCCCAACAAGCCCGGGGACACATTCCCTCTGGTGACTGGCAGGTAGACTTCACCAACATGCCCACAGTATGGCACACTAAATACCTCCTTGTCTTTGTGGACACTTTCTCTGGTTTGGTTGAGGCATTTCCCACTTACAATAAAAAGGCTTCCACTTTAGCTTCAATCTTACTGACAGACATCATCCCCAGGTTTGGTATGCCCACTTCCCTACAATATGACAATGGCCCTGAGTTTACTTCTAGGATCACACAAAAGGTCTCTCAACCCCTCTCCTTCAAGTGGCATTTCAACTGTCCATATTTCCCCCAGGCTTCAGGGAATGTGGAAAGGGTAAATCGTACTCTAAAGGAAGTCCTTACCAAATTGACAATGGAATTAAACATAGACTGGGTCAAACTCCTTCCCTTGGCTTTGCTTCGAATCAGAGCTCTCCCTAAGAAACCATCTTTACTGTCTCCTTTTGAGATAATGTATGAAAGACATCTTATAACCCCTGCGTTGGTCATTTCACAAGAACCTCTCACCCGAGATTTGTCTTTGCCTCTCTTGCTTCATCTCCGCTCGGAACTCTGGTAATATCAGGACTGGCTTCTTCCGGACCCAGTCTCCTCTCCAAACACTCCTCCCTTAACACCTGTTAGTCTAGTCAATTATAATACCCCAGAGGAGAAAGGGACTCTTGCCCCAAAATGGGAAGGCCCCTAGCCTGTCATTCTCTGTACCCCCACCACCGCCAAACTCTCCTTACCAGACAACCGTCTCACTCCCTGGAATCACATGTCTAGGTTGAAGCCACATCACCAGGAGGCCCCATATGCTGACGACAGGGCCACCCCAGAGGAACTCCAAGAATCACCTCCTGAACCTCCCCTTTACTCCTGCTCTCCACACCCATCTCACCCATTTAAGTTGCGGCTCACACGGTTTTCCTTGCAGCCCAATTCCTCTTAAAGAAGGCACAATGAGCTCTCCCAACACCCTAGTCTTCTCTAACTGCTTGTTTTTTGTGCTCTGCTTATTTTCTGTGCTCTGTCAGGACTGGTCTTTACCCTCCTCACCTACCATGCATTTATTCACTTTTCGGGAATGATACTCAGAACATGGCATGCAGAAGGTCCGCGGAGTGGATGCAACTACTTGCTTCATCCACAACTGCACCTCTATTTCCCTAAAATTGTCACCTTCAAGGACCTTCGTCCCTGGTAGCTGGAACTGTCCTTTCATTTGCTTCCTTTTTGATCAAACAAAAGATTATTGTCATTGGTGGCCTGAGATATATAATGGGTGCCCCTATTGGTCATGCATGTTCCATGATGAACGTGGTAGCTATTCTTACCACTCACTCGGTTACCCTGAAGGGTGGACTTCTAGTTACATAAAGTGGCATAAAGGCTCTTCATCCAATAACAATGGATGGTATACTTTAGATAAACCTGACCCCAAGGCCAAACGTTGGGGCTATGTTGAGTTTGCTGTCTATGCTCAGACAACCTCAGTCAGACCCACAGAGTGGATGACTATTGGCCGCACCCTGATTACGCCACCTAAGGCAACCATCCAGGTAGTCGAACACATTAAGGACTCAGAATCAAAACTTCGAGATCGTATCCATAGCTCATCCAAAGAGGATTCAGAGCCTTCAACCCCCTCAGGTCCCCCTCCCACATGGCTCAATTTGCTACACCAAACGTTTTGATTATTAAACTCCACCCGTCTTTCTGTGCCTACTTCTCAGTGCTTTCTCTGTGCTTCACTTAGTCGTTCACTTCTAGCAGCAGTCCCATTAGCGGCAGAAAATATTCCAGCAAAACCCTACAATTTCTCTAAAAAGGACAACCCCTACATGTGACACGTATCCCACTGTGGGAAAGTTATTCCACCAATACTTTATTTCCTTTCATCTGTTTCCACCTGCCAATAATGAATCCTTTACCCGTTTGTTCCTTGAGCTACAACACCCCATAGAGCCCTGTGTTTAGGCAACCTGAACATTTCCTCTGGTGTAATGGGTCTTTAAGTACCTCAACGATCAATGTCTCTGGCACCTGTTTCTTGGTTACTGTAGTTCCTCAGCTATCTTTGTATACTCCCACCGAATTCCGACAGTTGGCCCTACCTTCCCGCACCCGTAGGGTAGTCTTTTGCCGGTTCTGGTAGGCCTCATTTTAACAACCTCAGTGACGAGTCTCGGACTCTCTGGTGGAGTTATAGGTCATGCTCTATGGGCATCCAATGACCTTCAACAAAAACTGCAGGAAACACTCAATACCATGGCTGAGTCTCTGGGTTCCTTGCAGCTGCAGGTTACATCATTGGCACAAGTGGCTTTACAGAACCAAAGGGCAATTGATCTTCTCACTGCAGAAAAAGGGGTTACATGCCTATTCCTCAGAGAGGAATTTTGCTATTATGTTAATGAATCTGGGCTAATAAAAAAATGTTGTTAAATTGCAGGAATTATTGACCGAATTGCTCAAACATACCTCCTCCAATCCCATCATGGGGTTCTTCCAATCCTATCTTGCCATATACTTACTACATATCTTGGGGCCCCTTATTGGGATGCTCCTTTTTTGTGCTCTCTTGCCCTGCAAAATGAAGTGCCTTCAAACCCAACTGCAAAAAATTCCTAATCAAACTTTCAACCAGCTTTTGCTTAGGCACTACCAGTCTCTGATGACCGATGAACCCCCAACATCTCCAAGAGAACAGTAACTCAGTGATGAAGCTCACTACCAGGCATGATGGAATGCAATGGGTATCAGACAGCGGGAGACAACGAGCTCTGAGAACCTCTTAATCTGCCATCCTGGATTCATGAGTCTTTACCACCTTCTAAGATTTCTCATGTCACTTGGCCTCTTCTATGTCAGTCCCCCAACATGGAACTTCTGCCCAAAAATGACATTTCCTTTAATTTTTATCTTCATTCTGTTTTTATTTGCTCTGATCTTCTTCAGGTGCTGGTGACGCCATGTCCAGGCAACGCTTCCAGTATTTCCTAGAGTCTCTGTTACAGGACCAGTGGCTGATACCAACAATCTCTTCCATCCAGGACTAGTTCCATGCCATCGACAACTTTGGCTTCAGGGAACATTCATTGACTTCACCCCTACGAAAGTAGCTGTCTATAGCCACTGGGTTTTATTTCTTGCTGCCATGATAATCCCAAACCTGCTCCCTGAGCATTCCTCCACTTCTCTTTCTAGGCCCCACACCACCCCCATACAGCAGGAAGCAGCCGGATCTGACAAATGACGCCCCACTTCCTAAGAAAACAAAAAGAGTGGAATGTTGGGAAAAGAATAAATGGCAGCCATACCCCAGAGAAAAACCTCAACATGGCGCCTAAGGACTTCCTCTTCCTACCTTCTTCATTTCTGCAGTGGCGCAAAAAGTTCCCACCCTTGTGAACTCTCACGTCAGCGCCAATTTCAAATCTCACTTGTGGGGAACCTTAGCCCCAATGAGAACTAATTCCTGGGCTCTGGATCTGATATCTGAAAGAACTTGCCAATAAACGGGTTGCTGCCATTTATCTAAGCCCTACCATCTCCCCCTTAGTTCTATATAAGCACACAGCTTTGAGCAATAAAATTGGAATTCTCCCGGTGAAGTGTCATTGCGTGGGGAATTATTTCACTCATGATCAGCAACAGGATATCCAAAGGTTCTCCAGTGCCACCTGGTCATGGGAATTTCAGAAATTTGATGGTATTTATTTAGCCATTTTTGAAGGATGAAGTTGGAGTCACTGTATGTTTCAATTAATGCAGGAACCATTATGTGGTGAGGAAGCTCATTTAAATTAAAACTCTGGAGAAATCTCACAGGCAAGGCTTCCCAAAGAGTGGCCAAAAGGTCACATGAAGCCAGGATCATTGAGGTCTACAATATGAGTTCCATATGTGTTTAGACCCTCAACTATGGCTGCCAAGTCTTTCAGAATAAAATCATGTGATATCCTGGCTGAGATTCTCACTGCACTGTGGAAAGACACCCTGGCACTCGATCTCAGTTTTCAAGGGAGGCTTCTCATGCGTGGCCTCCTAAAATCCCAACACATTTCATGGCAATACTTCTTTGAGGTAAATTCCAGAACTCAGTCTCTAAGAGGAATCATGCCAGAGTTCAAGCCCAGGTGGATCCAGTTATCTCTTCCAACCGCCAAACAAATGACCACAATTAAAACCAAACACTCCCACATGGCCCTCATCTTCTTCCATATAGACACTTATCATAACCTCTGGCTGGAGTTTTTCATGAGGGGTGCAGCCCAAGACAGTGTCAAAAATAAGCTCCCTTGCCCCTCATTTGCCTAAAGTCAAGGTGGCCTGGACACCCATCCGGTGAACCAGGAGTGATCAGATAGGCTAGCTGTTAATACTGCTCTGCATCTCCAATTTGAGGCCTACTGACTGTCAGGTATAGATTCTTTATATGATTTGGAGCCATGAGAAAACCCAAAAACCTATGGGCTAGCCTCTGCAGGGCTGTGCATAACTCATTTGACCCAAAGGATCCGTATTCTCACTTGATGGTGATCAGGAACCTTACAAATGAATGCGAGAGACTTCATTCACAATAATTGCTCTTTTGGCCATTTTGGCATTGGATGCACACATGGGATCTCTCTTTATATCCATCAGGTGCTGAGAATCTAAGCCACAACCTCACACAGGGCCAAGAGGCTGATTTAGACACATCCCTTTCCAAAGCAAAAAAGCAAAGAGCCACAGGTGGTGCCCATTCATTTTCATTTGAAAACTGTTTTCTTCAGGCTTCACAAAGGGGTGGCCTGAGGCAAAGACCTTCCTGACATTCAGGGAAACAGAACAATTGATAAGCAAAAGGCTGAAAACATGGTTTCTCAACTGAGACTTTCTTGGTCACACTGATATCTGAGTTTTCTGAGATGCTCGCCATTCCCTTCAGCTATCCAGGACATGGCAATGTCACAGAGCTTGGAGGTGGTACATATTTTGGACACAAAACCATGAGACTATTCTGGAGAGTGGTGAGAATTCTGGAAGAAACAGGAACTTAGGAAGGTAGAAGTGTTGCCCATGGATAAGGCAAGCTGCAGTCCATTCATAAATTGGGCAGGATGAATGCCGGGAATCTTTCTACTATACAGGACATATCAATTGTTGCATTGTATTTTCTAATGTCTACAACCACGGACACAGTGGGATACACAGACATAGAAACACTTGCCTT
The DNA here is from genome assembly GCF_048772815.1 of Callospermophilus lateralis. Lineage (NCBI taxonomy): Eukaryota > Metazoa > Chordata > Mammalia > Rodentia > Sciuridae > Callospermophilus > Callospermophilus lateralis. Next base: position 20,832 of record NW_027514441.1, on the reverse strand, counting down.
GTCCAACGACTTACTAGAAGAAGACCACTCCAAATCAAACAAACCGTCTTTCCTACCTATTCTCAGATCATGAGACAAAACCACAAAATCACACCCACACCCACAAAGACACCTCCTTCCCCCATGTAACTCTGTGACTATCCGGAGTTTCCTCTGAGTGGTGGGCCATACTATGTTCCCCCAAAATGGCCTGTCCTATCTCAGATCTGGTCTCCTTGGCCAACTCTGTGAAGTTGTAAGGAGCCTGCGGTGAACCACTACCTACTGTCTCAGGAAAGGCCCCTATGCAGAGCTCTCCTGGTATTTGGCCATCCTCACATCTGTAGGTACCAAGAAAGACTGACACTCTCCTTGGTAAATTCAAACAAGTGAGCCTACTGGGTCTGGGACTGGACTGGCTCCGGGTGCCTGGCTTCCTGGATCGCAAGTTAAAAGAGTTCCATCACCAAGGAAGTGAGGTAGATCACTTCTTCAGGAACTGAATGAGGTCATTGCCTTGACAACCACTTTGTCCTAACAGTTGCTTTCAAGAGTCCCATGAGATGGAGGCTGCCCCTACTTCCTGTGACACTTTCACAAGTTAGAATGGTATATAAACCATGGGCACCCGGGAACAGCTCTCCACCTAGCACTGTTTTGGTCCATCTTCTCTACATTAAGAAGAGAGAGGCTGATTCATACACATCCCTTCATGCTGACAAGGTTGTTTGCCATAGAAGATGACTTTTCTCTCTCAGGTCTTTTGTAGCTGCCTACATCTTCTCAAGGGATCATTTCTGCATGGACCTTTGATGTTCTCAACAGCTGGAACATGCCCTACATTCCTGTATTTTAAGAGCAACCCTGTCCCTGCTGTTCTGTAAAGTTCGATTGAGAGAACAATGTATGGTTTTGGGTTAGTAACATGTTCAATTTGGGGTTAGGAATCCTTCTGCATGACGAATAATGGTATTGGGAAACTATGATATTTACAAGAATATATAGGTGAAATATAAGTATAAAAACAGAAATCTAGGGAAGATATGAAGTAGAGAAGGTCATTGGGCCCTTAATTGGTACACTTAGCTTTGAATTATTTTCTGCAAAAATGTCTCAGAAAAATCTATATACAATGGCATAGGAGCTTGTACCTTGGATGATTGAATGTCGAAGAGAACATCCACTCAAAAAGGGATAGTCGGTAGGATTAGGAAGATAGTCAGTAGGTTTACAAAGAAGAGTGAGAATAGGATTTAGACCAAAAGTTCTTAAGCAATAGGGTTTCAGGTAGACAGTGAATGTAAATGTCAGCACAAGTGAAGAGTCAGTCACAATGATGAACAGGGGAAAATATGTAGGAAAATAGATATAAATAGAGACATTACTAAATCAGGCAAAGTATAAAGTGAGTGATAGGATTAGACATTTTCAACAGGCTTGAGGTTGAATATATAATCTTAGGAAGAAACAAAAATGTAGTCACCAATAAGATTGACATTTGAGAGCATTAGGCCACCTGGACATGGAAGGTTTTAGTAATCCATGCTCACTTTCCATTTAGGCTTTGGTACAAACTTAAGGGTGACCTTTGATTTTTTTGTCCAGAATATTACTGTGATAAAATGTATATATAGATCAGGTGACATGAGTATTTCTTCCACCATTTTTTGAGGAATATTTTGAAAACGTATAAATTAGTATTGAGGGTAAAAATAGGTGTACCCTGTGTCTATGAATATAGAGATAATGCATGAATAGATCATACAGTTAATAAATAATATAACTGGTTCCCCTTTAAATAATGTATTGGATTGATATCTGAAAATATATAAGAAATCATATATTTTTTTAAATTAATTTTTATTGTAGGTTGTTCAAAACATTACATAGTTCTTGATATATCATATTTCACACTTTGATTCAAGTGGGATATGAGCTCCCATTTTTACCCCATATACAGATTGCAGAATCACATCAGTTGCAGAACCATTGATTTACATATTGCCATTCTGGTGTCTGTTGTATTCTGCTGCCTTTTCTATCCTCTACTATCCCCCCTCCCCCCTCCCCTCCCCTCTTCTCTCTCTACCCCCTCTACTGTAGTTCATTTCTCCCCCTTATATTTTCCTCCTTTCCCCTCACATCCTCTTGTATGTAATTTTGTATACCCCTAAGGGTCTCCTTCCATTTACATGCAATTTCCCTTCTCTCTCCCTTTCCCTCCCACCTCTCATCCCTGTTTAATGTTAATCTTCTTCTCATGCTCTTCGTCCCTACTCTGTTCTTAGTTACTCTCCTTATATCAAAGAAGACATTTGGCATTTGTTTTTAAGGGATTGGCTAGCTTCACTTAGCATAATCTGCTCTAATGCCATCCATTTCCCTCCAAATTCTATGATTTTGTCATTTCTTAATGCAGAGTAATACTCCATTGTGTATAAATGCCACATTTTTTTATCCATTCTTCTTTTGAAGGGCATCTAGGTTGGTTGCACAGTCTTGCTATTGTGAATTGTGCTGCTATGAACATGGATGTAGCAGTGTCCCTATAGTGTGCTCTTTTTAGGTCTTTAGGGAATAGACCGAGTAGGGGAATAGCTGGATCAAATGGTGGTTCCATTCCGAGCTTTCCAAGAAATCTCCATACTGCTTTCCAAATTGGCCGCACCAATTTGCAGTCCCACCAGCAATGTACAAGAGTACCCTTTTCCCCACATCGTCGCCAGCACTTGATGCAGTTTGACTTCCTAATGGCTGCCAATCTTACTGGAGTGAGATGGTATCTTAGGGTGGTTTTGATTTGCATTTCTCTGACTGCTAGAGATGGTGAGCATTTTTTCATATACTTGTTGATTGATTGTATGTCCTCCTCTGAGAAATTTCTGTTCAGGTCCTAGGCCCATTTGTTGATTGGGTTAGTCGTTATCTCATTGTCTAATTTTTTTAGTTCTTTGTATATTCTGGATATTATGGCTCTGTCTGAAGTGTGAGGAGTAAAGATTTGTTCCCAGGACGTAGGCTCCCTATTTACCTCTCTTATTGTTTCTTTTGCTGAGAAAAAAACTTTTTAGTTTGAGTAAGTCCCATTTGTTGATTCTAATTATTAACTGTTGTGCTATGGGTGTCCTATTGAGGAGTTTGGAGCCCGACCCCACAGTATGTAGATCATAGCCAACTTTTTCTTCTATCAAATGCCATGTCTCTGATTTGATATCAAGTTCCTTGATCCACTTTGAGTTAAATTTTGTGCATGGCGAGAGAAAGGGATTCAGTTTCATTTTGTTGCAAATGGATTTCCAGTTTTCCCAACACCATTTGTTGAAGATGCTATCCTTCTTCCATTGCATGCTTTTAGCCCCTTTATCGAATATAAGATAGTTGTAGTTTTGTGGATTGGCTTCTGTGTCCTCTATTCTGTACCATTGGTCCACCCGCCGGTTTTGTTACCAATACCATGGTGTTTTTGTTACTATTGCTCTGTAGTATAGTTTGAAGTCTGGTATAGCTATCCCGCCTGATTCACACTTCCTGCTTAGCATTGTTTTTGCTATTCTGGGTCTTTTATTTTTCCATATGAATTTCATGATTGCTTTCTCTATTTCTACAAGAAATGCCTTTGGGATTTTGATTGGCATTGGATTAAACCTATAGAGAACTTTTGGTAATATCGCCATTTTGATGTTGTTACTTCTACCTATCCATGAACAGGGTATATTTTTCCATCTTCTAAGATCTTCTTCTATTTCTTTCTTTAGGTTTCTGTAGTTTTCATTGTATAAGTCTTTCACCTCTTTTGTTAGGTTGATTCCCAAGTATTTTACTTTTATTGAGGATATTGTGAATGGGGTGGTTGTCCTCATTTCCATTTCAGAGGATTTGTCGCTGATATACAGGAATGCCTTTGATTTATGCGTGTTGATTTTATAGCCTGCCACTTTGCTGAATTCATTTATTAGCTCTAATAGTTTCTTTGTAGACCCTTTTGGGTCTGCTAGGTATCGAATCATGTCATCTGCAAATAGTGATAATTTGAGTTCTTCTTTTCTATTTTTCTGCCTTTATTTTCTTTCGTCTGTCTAATTGCTCTGGCCAGTGATTCGAGAACTATGTTGAACAGAAGTGGTGAGAGAGGGCATCCCTGTCTTGTTCCAGATTTTAGAGGGAATGCCTTCAGTTTTTCTCCATTCAGAATGATGCTAGCCTGAGGCTTAGCATAGATTGCTTTTACAATATTGAGGTATGTTCCTGTTATCCCTAGTTTTTCTAGAGTTTTGAATATAAAGGGATGCTCTACTTTGTCGAATGCTTTTTCCGCATCTATCGAGATGATCATATGGTTCTTATTTTTAAGCCTATTGATGTGGTGAATAACATTTATTGATTTCCGTATATTGAACCAACCTTGCATCCCAGGGATAAATCCTACCAGATCATGTTGCACAATTTTTTTGATATGTTTTTTTATCCGGTTGGCCAGAAGTTTATTGAGGATTTTTGCATCTAGGTTCATTAGAGATATTGGTCTGTAGTTTTCTTTCTTTGAAGTGTCTTTGTCTGATTTAGGAATCAGGGTGATGTTGGCCTCATAGAATGAATTTGGAAGTTTTCCCTCTTTTTCTATTTCCTGAAAGAGCTTGAAAAGTATTGGTATTAGTTCCTCTTTAAAGGTTTTGTAAAACTCTGCTGTATACCCATCCGGTCCTGGGCTTTTCTTAGTTGGTAGTTTTTGATGGTATCTTCTATTTCCTCAATTGATATTGGTCTGTTTAGGTTGTCAATATCCTCCTGACTCAATCTGGGCAAATCATATAACTTAAGAAATTTATCGATGCCTTCACTATCTTCTATTTTGTTGGAGTATAAGGATTCAAAATAATTTCTGATAATCTTCTGTATTTCTGAAGTGTCTGTTGTGATATTGCCTTTTTCATCCCGTATGCTGGTAATATGAGTTCTCTCTCTTCTTCTCTTCATTAGCGTGGCTAAGGGTCTGTCGATTTTTTTTATTTTTTCAAAGAACCAACTTTTAGTTTTGTCAATTTTTTCTATTGTTTCTTTTGTTTCAATTTCATTAATTTCAGCTCTGATTTTAATTATTTCTTGTCTTCTACTTCTTTTGCTGTTGTTTTTCTCTTCTTTTTCTAGGATTTTGAGTTGAAGTATTAGATCATTTATTTGTTGGTTATTTTCTTTTTTTAAGGAATGAACTCCAAGCAATAAATTTTCCTCTTAGAACTGCTTTCACTGTGTCCCATAGATTCCAATATGTTGTGTCTGTGTTTTCATTTATCTTTAAGAATTTTTTAATTTCCTCCTTGATGTCTTCTATAACCCATTGATCATTCAGTAACCTATTGTTCATTCTCCAAGTGATGCATGATTTTTCCTTACTTCTTTTATCGTTAATTTTCAATTTCATTCCATTATGATCAGATAAGATGCATAGTATTATCTCTATTCCTTTATATTGTCTAAGAGTTGCCCTGTGACATAATATATGATCTATTTTTGAGAAGGATCCATGTTCTGCTGAGAAAAAAGTGTAACTGCTTGATGTTGGGTGGTATATTCTATATATGTCAATTAAGTCTAGGTCATTAATTGTGTTATTGAGCTCTATAGTTTCCTTATTCAACTTTTGTTTGGAAGATCTGTCCAGTGGTGAGAGAGGTGTGTTGAAGTCTCCCATGATTATTGTATGATGGTCTATTAGACTCTTGAACTTGAGAAGTGTTTGTTTGATGAACATAGCTGCACCATTGTTTGGGGCATATATATTTATGATTGTTATGTCTTGTTGGTGTATGGTTCCCTTGAGAAGTATGTAGTGTCCATCTTCATCACTTTTGATTAACTTTGGCTTGAAATCTATTTTATTTGATATGAATATGGACACTCCTGCTTGTTTCCGAAGTCCATATGAGTGATATGATTTTTCCCAACCTTTCACCTTCAGTCTAAGTATGTCTTTTCCTATCAAATGCGTCTCCTGAAGGCAGCATATTGTTGGGTCTTTTTTTGTGATCCATTCTACTAGCCTGTGTCTCTTAATTGGTGAGTTTAAGCCATTAACATTTAGGGTTATTATTGAGATATGGGTGTTCTTCCAGCCATATTGGTTTATTTATGTTACTAAACATGGTTTGTTTTCCTCTTTGATTATCCCCCCCCCTTCACTGTACTACCTCCAGCTGTTGGTTTTCATTGACATTTTCCATTTCCTCTTCCTGTAATATTTTGCCGAGGATGTTTTGAAGAGATGGTTTTCTAGCTGCAAATTCTTTTAACTTTTGTTTATCATGAAAGGTTTTAATTTCATCTTCCATCCTGAAGCTTAATTTCACGGGATACACAATTCTTGGTTGGAACCCATTTTCTTTTAGTGTATGAAATATGTTATTCCAGGATCTTCTAGCTTTCAGAGTCTGTGTTAAAAGATCAGCTGTTATCCTGATTGGTTTACCCCTAAATGTAATCTGCTTCCTTTCTCTTGTAGCTTTTAAAATTCTCTCCTTATTCTGTATGTTGGGCATCTTTATTATAATGTGTCTAGGTGTGGATCTCTTATGATTTTGCACATTCGGCGTCCTGTAGGCTTCTAGGATTTGGGATTCTGTCTCATTCTTCAAGTCTGGGAAGTTTTCTCGTATTATTTCGTTGAATAGATTGCTCATTCCTTTGGTTTGGACCTCAATACCTTCCTGTATCCCAATGACTCTTAAGTTTGGTCTCTTTATGTTATCCCATATTTCTTGAATGTTCTGCTCATGGTTTCTTAACAGCTTTGCTGAGCTGTCTATGTTCTTCTCCAGTTGAAACACTTTGTCTTCATTGTCTGATGTTCTATCTTCTAAGTGTTCTATTCTGCTGGTAGTATTCTCAATTGAGTTTTTAAGTTGGTTTATTGTTTCCTGCATTTCCAGGATTTCTGTTTGTTTGTTTTTTATAACCTCTATCTCCCTGAATAATTGATCTTTTGCTTCTTGGATTTGTTTATGTAATTCATTGTCGAAGTGGTCGAAGTGGTCTTTCATTGTCTGATTTTGCTGTCTAATGTCTTCCTTGAGACTCCAGATCATCTGAAGCATGTATATCCTGAATTCTTTATCTGACATTCCATCTGCTGCAGATATTACCTCTTCTAAAGTTGAATTGACGTGCATTGCTTGTGGTCCTTTTTTTCCTTGTCTTTTCATACTGATCGCGTTTCTTTCTGCTTGGTGAAACTGTTGTGTTATTGATTTTCCCCCCTATATATTTATATTGCTTTTGTATAGCTGCATCGTCTCCCTTGCAGGCTTTGGCGGTGGTTCTGCCCCTCCTTCAATTGAGGCAATGTGCCTACCACGCCGGGAGGCCGCTGTGCCTGTACTTTCGATGGGCCTGTTCTTTCGGTGGTCACAGGTCCGCCTACCTTGCAGGAGTGAGCAGCGGTTTTGCCCCTCCGCTGGCCACTAGGCCTGTTCTGTCTGTCGGTTGCAGGTCTGTCTACCTAAAAGGCGCTGGTGGCGGCTCTGCCCCTCCCCCAACCGGGGTGATGTATCTGGCGGGCCACTGGGCCTGTTTTGTCGGTGGTCACGGTTCCGCCTACATTGCCCGTGCGTGGAGCAGCTGTGTCCCTCTGAGAGTTTCTGAGCCTGACCTGCCGGTGGATGGCAAGTGTGCCTACCTTGCAGGCGCAGGGGTGGCTCTGCCGCTCCGCGGGTCACTGGGCCTGATCTGCTGGTGAGTTGCAGGTCTGCCTAACTTGCAGGCGCCCAGCGGCTGTGCCCCTCCCCCAACCGGGGCGGGGCGATGTGTCTGTCCGGCCGCTGGGCCTGTTCCGTTGGTGGTCACGGTTCAGCCTACCTAGCAGGCACGTGGGGCAGCTGTGTCCCTCTGCAGGTTTTTGGGCCTGACCTGCCGGTGGGTCGCAGGTCTGCCTACCTTGTAGGCTCGGGGGGTGGCTCTGCCACTCTGTGGATTGCTGTGCCTGTTCTGCTGGTGGGTCGCCGGTCCGCCTACCTTGCAGGCACCCGGCGGCTCTGCCCCTCCCCCAACCGGAGCTATGTGTCTGGCGGTCCACTGGGCCTCTTTTGTCGGTAGTCACGGTTCCGCCTACCCTGCACGCGCGTGGAGCAGCTGTGTCTCTCTGAGAGTTGCTGGGCCTGACCTGTCGGTGGGTGGCAAGTGCGCCTACCTTGCAGGCCCGGGGGTGGCTCTGCCGCTCCGCGGGTTGCTGGGCCTGATATGCTGGTGAGATGCAGGTCTGCCTAACTTGCAGGCGCCCGGCGGCTCTGCCCCTCTCCCAACCGGGGTGGGGCAATGTGTCTGGCCGGCCTCTGAGCCTGTTCTGTTGGTGGTCAGGGTTCTGCCTACCTATCAGGCTCGTGGGGCAGCTGTGCCCCTCCGCAGTTTCTTGGGCCTGACCTGCCGGTGGGTGGCAAGTGCGCCTATCTTGCAGGCCCGGGGGTGGCTCTGCTGCTCCACAGTTGCTGGGCCTGATCTGCTGGTGAGTCGCAGGTCTGCCTACCTTGCAGGCGCCCGGCTGCTCTGCCCCTCCCCCAACCGGAGCGGGGCGATGTATCTGGCCGGCCTCTGGGCCTGTTCTGTCGGTGGTCAGGGTTCTGCCTACCTAGCAGGCTCGTGGGGCAGCTGTGCCCCTCCGCAGTTTGTTGGGCCTGACCTGCCGGTGGGTGGAAAGTGTGCCTACCTTGCAGGCCTGGGGGTGGCTCTGCCGCTCCGCGGTTGCTGGGCCTGATCTGCTGGTGATTCGCAGGTATGCCTAACTTGCAGGCGCCCGGCGGCTCTGCCCCTCCCCCAACCTGGGCGGGGCGATGTGTCTGGCCGGCCGCTGGGCCTGTTCTGTTGGTGGTCACGGTTCAGCCTACCTAGCAGGCACGTGGGGCAGCTGTGCCCCTCCGCAGGTTTTTGGGCATGACCTGCCGGTAGGTCACAGATCTGCCTAACTTGTAGGCTCGGGGGGTGGCTATGCCGCTCTGTGGATTGCTGTGCCTTTTCTGCTGGTGGGTCGCGGGTCCGCCTACCTTGCAGGCGCCCTGTGGCTCTGCCCCTACCCCAACCGGAGGGATGTGTCTGGCGGTTCACTGGGCCTGTTTTGTCGGTGTTCACAGTTCCGCCTACCTTGCACACGCATGGAGCAGCTGTTTCATTAGTGCCTGGGCACACTCTTCTTGTTGGCCTCCCTCAGGCCCTAAGTTTGTAGAGCTTGGGGCTGAAAACCCCCAGCCAATTTGCTTACCTTCTGGTAGCCACGCCCCCGTATCTGGTGCAAGAGACCTCAGTTGTCAGCACTAGTGAGAGCGGTAGCCGTGAGTCCCACGCCGAGGCGAGTCGGTGCAAGAGACCTCAGTTGTCAGCACTGGTGGGAGCGGTAGCTGGGAGACCCGCGCCGCGCAGCTCCCGCCGGCTCCTGTGCCAGCTCTGCCTCCGGGTTTTCTTGACTACCACGCCGGCAGGACGCTGGACCTGTTCCGGGCCCGGGCGGCGGCTCTGTTCGGCCCCTCTGGCCTCCACAGTATTCAGCAGGACCCGGACTGAGAAACAGTTTCCGCGGGTTCTTTATCACCGGGCCAAAACAGTTCCGGGAGCCAGAATTCGGCCTCTCCGGACTTGGTGCATGCTCCGACAGGAGCAGGCTCCAAGAAGCAGTTTCAGCGGGTTCTATAGCCCTGGGCCAGAGCAGCTCCAGGAGCCGGAACTCCGACACTCCGGGCTCGGTGCGTGTTCTGATAGGAGCAGGCTCCAAGAAGCAGTTTCCGCGGGTTATTTAGCACTAAGTCTGAGCAATTTGTCTGTGAGATGCAGACAATTGTCAGCCTGAAATTACCTGTTCTATAGCTGAAAGAGCTGCAATCAGTCGAAAACAAGGATGGTGACGTCAGCTCTCCAAGATGGTGGCCGCTGGCTTCCTCCGTGTTCTGACCGGTGTGGAGAACCAAACTGGACCGTTTCCTTTCCCCGTCTCCAACCCAGAATTCAGCTCTGAGCTCAGCAAATGCCTAGCTGGCAGGAGCCCACAGAATCAGCATCGCTGTATCTCTGCGCCACCAGCCTGTCGTTTCCCAGCGCGCGCCGCAGACTCCAGCCATGGGGTGATCTGCCGAACAAGCAGCGCTCCATACAGACGGACAGATCGCTCGCATTTGAGCCCCTGAAGCTGATCCTCGTGCGATGAAAATCCTTCCACTAGGTTTTGGAGAACCCCAATTTTGCTGGAAATTCCTAACAAGACAGCTTTTAGCCGTTCTAACTCGTCATTTTCCCTCACAGTGACGCAGTACACGGAGTTACTGCACTCCCTTTGTGGCCATCTTGCCTCTCAAGAAATCATATATTGATATAGAATCATTCATAACAACTAGTTATACGTCTAATTGTAATCCTAGGCTTATGGTTTATCATGAAGAGTGTGTGAGTTTTGCTTCAAAAGTGATTATGGAAATCAAAAATAATGTGTTTTGAAAGAAGTCTCATGAAAAGACCAGTTTGAAACATGGCGGAACATGTGTTTTCTGAAGCAGAAAGTGATAGAAAGTGAAATATATGCCTATAAATTTGTGAACTTGTGGATGAAATATATATCCTATAATGTGCATAAACTGAAGAAATAGTAATGTACCAGTGTTGAAATAAAAATGAACTTCAAAATACTTATCATGTCCCATAGGAATCTACTTGCATTGATGTGAAACTGGATCAGTTACTGTAGAAATATTAGGATTCATATGCACCATTCACTGAAGTTAGTTTTCAATACTAGGAAAAAAATACGTATATCAGGTGAATGAATATTTCTGAGAATAATCTTGTGGAAAGTTTTTTATAAATCCACATACATATTCATGAATGAATTTAGGGAGTGTATAATAAGACACATATATTAAATATTTTGAAATATCTGGAGAGAATATATATATATATATATATATATATATATATATATATATATAACCACACACAGATTTTAAAAATTAGCAATATATATGCCAATCGAATAACACCGTGAAATACATATCATCCACAGATCCAAAAATATTCATTTTACTGGATATGGATTTATGTATAACTTTTTTCAACTAGGAAGCTCACCCATAGTTTGAATTTTCAGTTCAAACAGCGTTTAGGAGGAGTGATCTCTTCTCACACTTTGTATCTGCCAAGTTATGTAACTCACAAGAATGTACGTGTGATACCAGGTAGGATTCTATATGTGCATATAAAAATACATGTGCTGAATAGAATACAGAGAAAGGGAGACAGGAATTCACATATTTGTTAACTTTAAAAGCACATGGAAAACTATTTCAACAAAAAATTTACTAGATTTATAACTCCTACCCTATATAATGCAAAAGGCAAGTCCAAGTATGCAACGTGCCTCCTCTGAACTGCTTGTATTTCTATTCTGTTTCGGTTATTTTTCTCTATCATATTACGATTAGTATTCAGAATCTAGTAGGGTATGTGTTAGTGTCAGGGATTCAGTATATCAAATGTAAAATAGAAAAATGAAACCAATGTGTATGCAAATATGTGCTAAACAAAATCTTCCCACTCTCATCCAGAACAATTCCTTGACATTTCCTTCCCCCAAAGTAAGACACAATTAGAGGAGTAGAGTAATAAAATCTGTGAATAATATGCTCAGGAGTTTACAACCTTGGAAGTGGTAGAGGAGTTTTCCTAGTATGGGACAGGATAAACACTCCATATATATGGAGCTCTGCTGGCCTAAATACTTCTTGAGAAACTGCCTCTGAGTTTGGGCACTTGAAATATATGTTTTTGTCAGGAGCTTTAGCTTCTTTCTAGTGAGACCATCAAAGCTGTGTCTGCATCTATGTGACCTGGAGGAATTGATTTCTTATTTTCCAATGAACATGAGGCAGCAGTGCTGAATTCTCTCTTTGTAAGTAAACTGTGGCCACTGGGGGCTAAGGGTATTCCCATGTGGACTTGGAAGCCATTTGGTCATCCTCCACTTTTCGTGGTGTTTCTTGCTGCTGCACTGGGACTTTGGCATTTGCTTCATGAAATAAAAGAAGTTCAACTGGGACACAGTTCTGGAGGCAATTCTGTCATGTGTGGTTGGTCAGGGTCTGCAGGAGAATGCACCAACCAGGCTTCTATCCGACATAGCTTGACCACATGTCCATAGCAACCTGATTCTGAACATTGCCCGGAAACATCTCCATATAACAAGAAGCCTTTACATGGAAGGGTCTGCTGGCTGCACCATGTCAGTCACAAGCCATTTAGAAGCCAATGGCAGATCCACATGGCCCCACCACAAATTTTTTATCACACATCTGCCTACCACTGCTCTAGGCCCACTACTCAGCAGGTTCCAACATACTGGCATCTCTGTTCTACACCATTTTCATGAAACCCACTCAATCAAGGCACTGTCTTGCATATTTACGATCAGCAACAGGACATCCAAAGTTTCTCCAGTGCCACCTGGTCATGGGAATTTCAAAAATTTCATGGTATTTATCTAGGCATTTTTCAAGGATGACGTTGCAGGCACTGTGGGTTTCAATTCATTCAGGAACCATTAAATGGTGAGGAAGCTCATTTCAATGAATGCTCTGTAGAACTCTCACAGGCAAGGCTTCCCAAAGAGTGGCCAAAATGTCACATGAAGCCAGGCCCATTGAGGTCTACAATGTGACGTCCATGGGTGTTGTGACTCTCAACTATGGCTGCCAAGTCTTTCAGAATTAAATCATGTGATATCCTGGCTGAGATACCCAGGGCTCTGTGGAAAGCCAACCTGGGCCTAGATCTCAGTTTCAGAGGGTGATTCTCATGGGTGGACTCCTAAAATCCCAACAAAATTCATGGCAATACTTCTCTGAATTCAGTCTCTAAGGGGAATCACACCAGAGTTCAAGCCCAGGTGGTCCCAGTCATGTCTTCCAACCGGACACAAATGACCAAATTTAAAACCAAAACCCTCCCATATGGCCCTCATCTTCTTCCATATAGACACTAATCGCAACCTCTGGCGGAAGGTTTCCATGAGTGGCGGAGTCCAAGAGAGTGTCCAAAATAACTCCCTTGCCCCTCATTGGAGTAAATTCAGGGTGGTCTGGACACCCTTCATGTGAAACAGGAGTGATCAAATATGCTAGACGTTAATACTTCTATGCTTCTCCAATTTGTGGAAAACTGAGTGTCAGGTATATATTTTTATGTGATTTGCAGTCATGAGAAATCACAAGCACCTCTGGAGGTCTTTGAAGAACCCATTTGACCCAAAGGATCCCTATTCTCACTTGAGGGAGTTCAAGAACTTTAAAGAGGAAGGCGACAGACTTCATCCACAAGGACTGCTTTTTGGCCATTTTGGTTTTGGATGCACACATGGGATCTCTCTTTACATCCACCAGGTGCTGAGATTCTAAGCCACAACCTCACACAGGGCCAAGAGGCTGATTCAGACACATCCCTTTCCAAAGCAATTAATCAAAGAGCCACAGGTGATGCCCATTCATTTCCATTTGAAAACTGTTTTCTTTAGGCTTCACAAAGGGGTGGCCTGAGGCAAAGACCTTCCTGACATTCAGGGGAACAGAACAATAGGTTAGCAAATGGCCCCAAAGCAGTGTTTCTCCACTGAGACTTTCCTGGTCACACTGATATCTGAATTTTCTGAGATGCTCACCATTCCCTTCAGCTATCCAGTACATGGCCATGTCACAGAGCTTGGAGGTGGTACTTATCTTGGTCACAAAATCATGAGCCTATTCTGGAGACTGGGCAGAATTCAGGAAGAAAACAGGAACTTAGGAAGATAGCAGGTGTTACCCATCCATAAGGCAAGCCGCATTCCTTTCATACATTGGGCAGAAAGAATTCTGGTAAGCTTTCTACTAGCCTGGACACATCCTTTGATGCATTCTCTTTTCTAATGTCTACAACCATGGACACAGTGGGATACACAGACTTAAAAACACTCGCCTTGTCAAATCACTTTTTAGAAATCGTCCACTCCAAACCAAACAAACTGCCTTTCCTACCTATTCTCAAAACATGAGACAAAATCACAAACACACACTCACACCCACAAAGTCACCTCCTTTCCCAAAGTAGGTCTCTGACTATCGGGTGTGACCTCTGACTGGTGGGCCGTACTATGTTCCCATCAAATGGCCTGTTCTGTCTCAGATCTGGTTTCCTTGGCCAACTCTGTGAAGTTGTCAGGAGACAGCGGTGAGCCACTTCCTGCTTACTCAGGAAAGGCCACTCTTCAGAGCTTTCCTGGCATTTGGCCATCCTCACATCAGTAGATACCAAGAAAGACTGACTCTGTCCTTGGTAAATCAAAAGAAGGGAGACCACTGGGACTGGGCCTGGGACTAGATTTGTGTGCCTGGATGCCTGGATCCCAAGTTCAGAGAGTTCCATCACCAAGAATGTGAGGTGAGGTCACTTCCTTCAGGAACTGAATGAGGTCAATGCCTTGGCAAGCACGTTGTCCTAACATTTGCTTCCAAAGGTCCCATGAAATGGAGGCTGTCCCTAATTCCTTTGACACTTTCACAAGTTAGAATGGTATATCAAACATTGGTAACCAGGAACAGCTCTCCACAGAGGCCTCGTTTTGTCCTTCTTCTCTACACAAAGAAGAGAGAGGCTGATTCAGACACATCCCTTCATGCTGACCAGGTTGTTTGCAATGAAAGTGACTTTTGCTCTCTCAGTTCCTTCATAGGTGCCTACAACTTCTCTAGGGATCATTTGCGCATAGACCTTTGAGTTTCTCAGCAGTTGGAAGATCCCCTACATTCCTGTATTTTAAGACCAACTCTGTCCTTGCTCTTCTCTAAAGTTAGATTGAGGGAACAGTGTATGGTTAGGGTTATAACAGGTTTGATTTGGAATAGAAATCATTCTGCTGGATGAATAATGGTATTGGATTCTGCGATATTTTCAAGAATATATAGGTAAAATATAGGAATCTGGAAAACAGAAATCTAGGTAAGATTTGAAGCCCAGAAGTGCATTGGGCCCTTGATTGCGGTATTAAGCATAGGACTTGTACTTGGATGATTGATTTTCAAAGAGAACTTCCAGTCAAAATGGATAGTCAGGAGTATTAGGAAGATAGTCGGTATGTTTATAAAGGAGAGTGAGTATAGGATTTGGACCAAAAGTTCTTTAGCTATAGGGTTTCGGGTATTGAGTGAATGTAAATGTCAGCACATGTGAAGAATTAATCACAATCATGAACTGGGGAAAATATGTAGGAATGCAGATATCAATAGAGACTTTAGGAAATCTGTCAAAGTATAGTCGGTAGTGAAATGTTAATAAAATAGATTCTTGTCACTTCCTGTTTTTCTGTATGCTTAATAAAACACTGTTGAAATCTTGAGAAGTGTTTTCTAATCTTTTTCCCAGAATGTGCTGTCCCCAACTGCCAAACTTCAGAATGTACTCCCTCACCCAGTTGCACGCAAACTGCTCACCCGCCCAGGCCCATCAATAAACTTTCCACTCTGCCCTCTTCAAGGAAAGTATATAAGCTCTGCTTAAGCTGTTCTCAGGGTTCTCTGCTCTATTCAAATGAGCTCTGAGCCCCAGCATGCTGGACCCCCAATAAACCCTTTGTTTTTGCATGAGAGAGTGTCTTAGTGGTCTCTTCCCCCAATGCTCTTCCGATATTTATGTATGGAGGTTCCACCGAAATCCAGCAGCAGTGAACGAGAGACCCCAATGGGCTACTCTCAGGGTAAGTAAGGCGCCTCTTTCTGGTTTCAGGTTTCAAGTTAGGGCTTGGCAAAATGGCTGTCGATGAAGTGTGTGAGCTCTCTTTGATGGTGGCTGGCAGACGTGTCACAGAGCCACAAGCCAAGTCCCTGGGGGACGCCACAGAGGACTCGGGAATCGAGGAATAATAGTCCCCTCGACTCAGTGATACTTTGTTCAGATTCGGTATTGCCAGCCCATCGGGTTTTGCCGCCTGCTCAGTCTTGGTCTCAGTGTTGGACGTCCATTGCCTGTCTTTATTGTTTTCTCTTGTCTGTGTCCTGTGTCGTTGCTTTTACTGTTTGTGTATCTTTCATTATGGGACAGATCACTTCAATGCCTCTGTCCCTGACCCTTGATCTATGGACCAAAGTCCGCTTAAGGGCTCAGAATGTTTCTTTTTCAGTAAAACGCTGGACCTGGCAGACTCTGTGTGCCTCAGAAATGGCCCACCTTTGGATTCGGATGGCCCCTAGAAGGATATTTCTACTTCCCACTAATTTAAAAAGACAGAGATATTGTCTTACAGCCAGGGCCACATAGCCATACTGATAAACAGGAATATACCTTAACTTGGCAGGACCTCTGCAAATCTCCTCTTCCGTGGGTGAAGCCTTTCCTTGCTGTGTCCCCGTTCCTACTCCTTCCCCCACGATCTCTCAACCCCTCTGCTCCTCCTCCTCCTCCACCCTCTGTTCTCCCTGAGTCACAAGATTTGACTCTACTGGACTCTCCTCCCCTTCCTTATCTTCTACCCTTGTCCCACAACCCCCAACACCCTCTAAGTGATTCTCCAGCTGCTGACTCAGCCTCTCCGCAATTGGAGGACGCTAAGCCAGCCCAGGGCCCTCCAGATAACTCCCCTGCGTCACACACAGCCCCTCCTCCCCTGGAGGAAGCTGGACTTGCTAAAGGAACTCGCCGGTGGCAAATGATTGAAAACCCTGGAACTCCCGTGTTGCTTCCCTCCATCCCTAAGGGCCAATGATTGACGATGGCCATGGGGAAAAAAATGGAAGCCTACCAGTATTGGCCTTCTTCTCTTCAGACCTATATAAATGGAAAAATAACAATCCCCCTTTTACCGAGGACCCAACCTGGCTCTCAGGTCTGGTGAAGTCATTGATGTTTTCACACCAACCTACTTGGGATGACTGCCAACAACTCCTAGGGACTCTCTTCATTACAGAGGAACAAAAGAGAATCCTCCTGGAGGCTAGAAAAAAGTATCCTCGGACCAAATGCGTGACCGACACAACTTCCCAACATATTCAAAGCCGGCTTTCCCTTGAAACGACCCAACTGGGACCCCAACACCTTTGAAGGTAGGGAGCATCTGTCCACTTATCGCCGGGCTCTAATAGTGGGTATCTTAGTGGCCGCTAGGTGACCAACTAATTTGGCCAAGGTAAGAGAGATTATTTAAGGGCCTGATGAATCTCCCTGTATGTTCCTAGAGATAATTATGTAGGCATATAAGAGACATACTCCTTTCGATCCTCAGGCAGAGGATCAAAAGGCATCTGTCACAATGGCCTTTATTGGGAAAGCTGCCCTGGATATTAAAAGAAAGTTACAATGCTTAGATGGATTACAAGATATGACTTTGAGGGATTTAGTCAGAGAACCCTAGAAGGTATACTTTAAGAGAGAAACTGAGGAAGAGAAGGGAGCTGAGTGAGGATAAAAGAAACAAAAGACAGACTAAGGCATTGACTAAGGTCCTGGTCACAACAACAAATAGGCCAGAAACTAAGAAACAGAGAGACAGGAAGGGATACCTGGGCACACACTAGAGGCCACCCCTGGCCTCAGATCAATGTGCCTACTCTAAAGAAAAAGGACACTGGGCCAAAGAGTGCCCTAGAAAGAGACAGCCATGCCAGCCAGATATTCTGACTCTGGAGGAATACTAAGAAAGTCCGGGCTCAGATCCTCTCCCTGACCTCAAGGTAACTTTTGAAGTGGAGGGGAACACAATAAACTTTGAAGTAGATACAGGGGCAATATACTCAGCCCATAAGGCCCATTGGGCCCTCTACCGAATAAAAGGTCTCTAATTCAAGAGTCTAACAGAAGTAAATATCGGGCTTTGAAAACTAAGAGGACCATGGACCAGGGAAAAGGAAAAATCCATCACTCCTTCCTAGTAATCCCAGAATGCCTGGCCCCATTGATGGGCAGAGTTCTGCTCACCAAGCTCTGGGCCAAAATAACTTTTAACCCTGAAGGCCCCCAAGTGGAATTTTTTAATCCTTCAGTAACTACTCCTATAATCATGGCTCTAACTATGTCAGTAGCAAATGTTCATCAACTCACTCACCTTTGTTCAAAGAAACTGCATTCATTCGTGAAGGATCAAGAACACAGTTTTCCACTAACCTACTCACAGCAAAAGGAAATAACTGAATGGGTAACAAAAGCCTGTCAGGTCCATTAATTGGTTTAAAGCTTACACTTCCAAGCTTCCTGCAGGAAAGCACCTATGAGGAACCAGACGAGGACAATTCTGGGAAGTGGACTTTACTGAAATTAAACCAGTAAGGTATGGACTTAAATAACTCCTAGTCTTTGAACATACATTTTCAGGATGTATTGAAGCCTTCCCCCACACACACACAAAAAAAGAAATAGAAAAGAAGAAAAAAGAAACAACGCAAATGGTTGTAAAGAATATCCTGGAAGATATTTATTCTCCCCTTGACGACCAGTAGTCTTAACCCTCATCAGCCCCTTAAGCTGCGATGGCTGATCACAAATCCTACTGGACACGAAATATGGCCTATCTCGAATACAGCCCCCTTACGAACCTGGTGGCCATCTCTCCACCCAGTCATTTGTCAGCTGGCTATAGGTCTTTCCTATTGGGATATCCCTGATTAACAGGATCCCACTAAAATTCCATTAAATCCCTTCCGTACCATAGATAATGGAAACAAACATTATAGATGTAGGGACTCGTGAGCCAGATGCAGGTTGGCTAGCCTAGATTACTATGTTTGCCCGGCAGACTATCAAAGCCACAAACAGTCACGGCTGTTGGGGAGAGAGCAGACTTCTATTGTAAGTCATGGGGATGTGAGCATACAGGGACTGTCAGATGGAACCCAAACTCCTCATCAAATTCTGTACACAGCATTGGCCATATTACGAATTAGATAACCAAAACCGATGGCCCCCAGAGGGGTCTCTAGATCCTCAAATTCTGTGTGACCTTTTTAACTTCTGCAAGTGCTCAAAAGGGTGAAAGGAGATTCCGCTATGTGGAGGCCTTCTCTCTCCTTTGCTCACATCCTGAACTATGCTTCTCCAATAGATGCTCACCCTCAGCCTTGTGCTCCAGACTCTCTGCTGTCACTCCCACATCAGCAACTTGATTTCTCCCCTCCAATATCTAGATCAAAAACCCAAATCTCGACTGGTTCTCAGACCATTGCTCCCTTGCTGAGGTTGCAGGTACTGAGGTACCACTCCATTCACTCACTCTTCTCCTCTCCTGTCAGTGCCCGCACCGGGTCCCACCCAGTCCTCTTACCACCTAATGCAAAGCTCAAACCCGCTGAGAAGAATCCTCAGACCCTAATACAAGATGTAATGAAAATGGCCTTTAATGTTGCTTTGTCATCACTAAAACAGGTTACTAAGAATTTAAAGTCCCTCACAGGCTTTTTGGAATCTCACTCCCATCTTCCCCTCTGTTCTATCTGTTCTACTGCTCAAGTTTTTGTTGCTATTAAGATCCCAAAGCCCTCTCCCAATATTCTTTTACATCTCTCCTTCCTCATTCTCAGATCCACAGAGCTGCTCTTATCCCTGCTTCCAAATTGCCCCCCTCTGTACCAGGCCCACAGAAAAGTCTTAACTGACCTTCTTCAGAAGTCTTCATCATGGCTGACTTTAGGACTTTCAGCAAAAGAGTCCTGATAAAAGAGCTTCCTGTAGATAAAACTTCCTCTTTTACGTGTTGCCCTGGTCTCCTTGGCCACTGGCTAAAAAAACCTGCACTCCTGATGTTAGACACCCCCTTACTAGTTTTTCACAAAATATGTGTACAAGGCCTCTGGCCATGAGCTAGGGATTCACAGAGATGGCTACATTTCTAAGATACAGAAGTTACAAACTGGGCTCCATGGTAACAGCTGGCAGGGTGAAAATTAAAGGGAAGAAAGAGCTCTCCCTAACCCAGGTGTCCTTGAAAAGTTAACTTGCCAAGAACAGAGGAAAAAAACAGAAAAATAAACTGCTTTTTGTGAACTTCTGCAGACTGTGAACTTCTGCGCCCCTTCCTTTACATGTTGGGTACAAAATTCTGAAACTACCTAAACTTGGGTTTCAGGGGATTTATTGATTACAACAGAAGTAATGCCCTCTGAATCTGGTTGCAAACGAATAGGACTGTTTCCCTGTCTTCAGTACTATCTTAGGCGCCTTGCCTTGTCTGTCCCTACAGCAGTATAATTCTATATACTTAAACATTTTTTATGTTTTCATGAAGTTGTCAACAGATATGATTAATTGTGTAATGGTGCAGATGTTTCCCAGAGTGCTTTATCCTGATGCATGTTCATTTGAAATTCAAATAGGGGGAAATAAAACCTGGTTCCACTGGGCACATATATCCCTCACTTTAGCCATCCTATTAGAAATAGGAGTTGCAGCAGAGGTGGGCACAAGAACCACTGCCTTGGTCCATGGGACACAACAAATGACACAATTAGAAGCAGCAATAGACCAAAACTTAAAGATATTAGAAACCTCCATCACAGCTTTGCAGAAATCTTTAACCTCTCTCTCTGAAGTTGTTTTACAGAACAGTCAAGGGTTGAACCTCCTCTTCATGAGAGAAGGGGGCCTTTGTTCTGCATTGATGGAAGAATGTTGTGTTTATGCTGACCATTATGGAGTTGTAAAAAATCTATGAGTAAATTAAAAGGACAACTTGAAGAGTGTCAATGAGAGAGAGAGGCCAAAAAAGGGTGGTTTGAGTCTTGGTTCACACAGTCCCCCTGTTTAACTACGTATTTATCAAACCCTGGCTGGTCCAATAATAATCCTCATATTATTGCTAACTATAAACTCTGTTTGTTCAACCAT